>NW_007726289.1:765698-766191 GCF_000696425.1 Galeopterus variegatus | reverse complement strand
TGATGCTAGAACTAAAAAGGTCAATGTGCCTTTTACATCTCTGAGTTTAACAATTAAGAATATATAGATTGGCATATTAGATCAGACTGGTCTTGTGGCCTGGGGTCCTCTTTAGAGCCAAGCAGAACCATCAGTAACTTCACTTCTGAGGTTCTGTCTGACCCTAGGCCAGGACGATCAGGTGAAATGTTTAGCTGCACTAGCCAACAACAGCAAACTCTAAAAGCAAATTTGAAACAAGGCAGGGATAAAAAGGCAAAGAATAAGTTGGTAAAGTAATGAGAAGAAGGATAAAATACAACTATATTATAGGAGGAAGTGAGCTGGGTGTTTGAAAGTCAGAATGAGCCACAAGAGATGGGGAAGGGAACAGAAGCAAGTCAGGTAGGTGGTACCGCTGAGCCTGTGGTGGTGATTTTTTTGTGATGTCTTCTTAAGGCATTAGGGAATTTTCTAGGCATCCTAGGTTTTATTAATAACCTATTATAGATTT
>NW_007726289.1:762808-765523 GCF_000696425.1 Galeopterus variegatus | reverse complement strand
AGCTGCACTAGCCAACAACAGCAAACTCTAAAAGCAAATTTGAAACAAGGCAGGGATAAAAGGGCAAAGAATAAGTTGGTAAAGTAATGAGAAGAAGGATAAAATACAACTATATTATAGGAGGAAGTGAGCTGGGTGTTTGAAAGTCACAAGAGATGGGGAAGGGAACAGAAGCAAGTCAGGTAGGTTGTACCGCTGAGCCTGTGGTGGTGATTTTTTTGTGATGTCTACTTAAGGCATTAGGGAATTTTCTAGGCATCCTAGGTTTTATTAATAACCTATTATAGATTTGTTTTCAATAAATTCATCTACCTTGATTTTAGAATGTTAACAAATTTAGACAGAAACTGAATGTCAAAAGGAAAGAAACCTTAGAAATCATCTATTTATCCCCTTTATTTTAGAATAAGTCAACTCAGACTGGAAAGTCAAATAACTTAGTCCACAATCACCAAATGGAAGTAACATACTTTACAGATTGTGACTGATACAGAAAGTGAGATTTCTTCTTTTTCATCCTAAACTTAATATTTTTAATTTTTAAAGATGCTCCCCATCCTGCTTCGAGAATACTATAATTGAGTAATAAGTCAAAACTCCCATGTAGGTATAAACTCCAGCATTACATGTAAGAATCTTTAACTTATGAAAAATAATTTTTCACCATCATGAACAGGAACCATTTCATAGAAGAGCCATCCATTCACGAATGAATGATTGAATGAACATAATTTCAGTTGCATGAGTGAAAAGTGGGATCATCATCATAGTCACTGTGATATTGCAAAAATATATATTTGGTCTTCCTCTCTGTGTCCTGACGTACACTTCCTAAAATCCATAAAATCTCCAAAATGATGAGTCATTTAGTATGCTAATGAGTTGACTCATGGCTGGCAGCCCTTAGGGTAGCTTCAGGGTGGGGGCTGATCACAGGAAAGACCAAGGTGGGACTTGCAGTCCCAACCCCCACTTCCAGGGAGGGGAGAGGGGCTGAAGGTTAAGCTGATCAGCAGTGGCCAATGATTTAATCACTCATATTCATTATGTCAATTATAGCAACTCTGCTCAAGTCATATTCCCACAATAGATTGTGAATATAGATGATAGATTATCTAGGAGAAAATAGATGATCTAAGAGAAAATAAATGACCTAAGAAGGGCCAGGGTTGAAAAAAAAAAAGAGAGATCCAAATGCAAGTTTGGACTGTAACCCTATCCAGTCACATAACTTTGACAAAGTCATTATATATTCTGAACTCTAGCTTCTTACCTATTTAAGTAGAGGGGGAAAAAAATCTTAATTACTGCTTAATGCATGTGTGTGGGGGGTTGGGAAGGTATGGTTAAAATCATGCAAAACAATGGGTATAAACAATCTTGGTAAACTATAAAATAATAATAATAACAAAATAATATTTACCAAAGATAATAAAATGAACTAAAAATGAGAGTATGTCACCAAGTATGATAAAAATATATGTGATATATACACACACACACATACCCACACATGCATACACACACACACACACACACATAAATGACCTCAGTAACTGGAGCATAGCCAGTGAGTCCCTGGGATGAAGGTAGGTTGTCCTTTTATACCTCTTACTCTTCAAGGCACAGTATCCTCAGTGGCATAATGAGGATAATATTATATCTCAGAGAGAGTTGATCATCAAAGCAATGGAAAGTGTTTAGCAAAATTTCAAGAATCATTATGACCTGAATAAATGTTAGCTTAAGCAGAATGCAATCCTTCAATCTTTACCAGTGTTTCTGAGATATTTTCTCTGGCGCTCACCCATTCTCCAATTCTCCAACATCCACTGGATGTCTAACAATTCAATTCAACTCTGAGACTATCTACCTGGAGGAGCATCAGATCACACAAGTTAGAGGGCTCAGTTCTCAAGACTGCTCCCACTGCAGACACCAGTCACAAGCTCAAGCCACCTGTACTTCTGACCAAGCAGCTATAAATCAGGAGTTCCCATGGCCTCCTCTTCAGTTTCAGTATTTGCTAGAAGGGCTAATATAATTGAGGAAAACACTTTACTTACATTTATTGGTTTATTATAAAGGATACAACTGAGCAATGACCACATGGATGTGTTGTAGAAGGTGAGTTTGGGGGTTGGGGGGGATCTGCAGAGTTCCCATGCCCACTCTGGGTGTGACACCTTTCTAAAACTTCTATGTGTTCACCAATCCAAAAGCTCTCCAAACATCCTTGTTCAGAGTTTGTATAACCCAGTCTCCAGCCCCACTCTACTCACAGAGGTCAGGGGTGGTGTTCAGAGTCCTCACTTCTAATCATATGTTTGGTCTTTCCAGTGACCAACCCCCATCCCGAGGCTATCTAGGGCCCTCAACCTAAAGAGAAGCTCCTTATGAATAACAAAAAGCACTCCTATCACTCAGGAAATTCCGAGGGTTTTAGGAGCTCTGTGCCAGGAACCAGTGATGAAGAACCAAATATAGTCCTTCTGATACCACAGCATTTATCATATTATATATTGGTCCCTTAGAGACCTATGGGATTTGTCTCCCAGGAATGGGTCATCTGGCAGGTAAATTCAGAAGGTGGAGAAGGATGTGAAAAGGCAGTTAGGTGGCAAGGGGAATAATCTTAGCCTTGTATCAAAACTTTGATGAATATTGATGCAAAAATCCTCAATAAAATATTAGCAAACAGAATACAACAACACA
>NW_007726289.1:751880-761833 GCF_000696425.1 Galeopterus variegatus | reverse complement strand
CACACACACACACACTCACACACACACAAACAAACAAACAAACAACAACAACAACAAAAACAAAAACCCAAAAAAACCGGGAGGGGGGAGAGGAAGATATAACAACCACAATTATTTTTTTTTTGAAGTTCTTACAACAAGCAAATGGAGGGGACACACTTGGGTGGGAGGGGGGAGAGGGAGGAGGGGGGGAGGTTTCGGTGATTGGACATAATAATCAACTACATTGTATATTGACAAAATAAAAATAATAAAAATAAAAATAAAAAAAAACTTCACTGTTGCCGTTTTTAACTGTCTTTATGGAGTGGTCTGGGTGCCTGCATGTTCAATGACGGTCTGTGTCGCTACCTTTTAAAGTGTGAAGGCAACTGTGTTTCCATTTTTAGCAAATTGCAGTTTGTAGTCTGTTTTGCAGAGTAAGGGAGGGAACACTTTTTAAATTTTAAACGTATCCCCTCAGCAGTCTTCAAGAAGCTAGGATTCCAGGATTCTAAGAGCAAGCTGAAGGCTTTGAATGAGCTTCTACTCTGGGTCTCTCCCTACCACCTCCCCAGTTCCAGGTAGACATCCTCTCGCTGGCCCAGCTAAGGTCAGGAATCAATCAGCTGTGGCAAGGAACGCAGAGGCAAATTCTTAGCAATCTACCATCTCTGTTCACTAAGGGTCCAATCACCCCGAAGAAAGGAAAATATTTAAGCTAGGCAAATGCTACATGTGGCAGTTACTGTAGCTTCTAAAAAAATCAAATGAATAGTTTACGTTTAGGATGACAAAAAAGTTTTGGAAATAAATAGAAGTGGTGGTCACACAGCGTTGTGAATGTAATGACTTCTATGCCATCACGTGTTTAAAAATGCTTAAAATGGCAAACCTTATGTTATATACATTTTACCACAATGAAAAAGATAAACAAATAATTGAATAAATTAAGGTTATTAGAAGAAATTAATGCTTTTTGTGAGGTTGGTGAAAAGATAAGAATTGAAATTGCATATGCGGTATAAAAGCCCATGTGTAGGGGGGGTGCGTATGTGTGTGTGCTCACATGTGTGTGTATAAGTGTGTTTCAATGAGTACAATGATAGAATCTATTTGAATTTTAGATATACGTAAATTCATGCTGTGATTGACTTGATCTGTGTCAGTGTTATTTCCTTGCAGATGGCTTCCATTTATCAGAAATTAATGGGAACAGAATGTGCTATTGTGGATGATGAGTTTCCAAAGATAGCTTTTATGCCAGTTGGCCAATTGGACACCCCACCTTGGCCCTGTTGGGCTTATTACTGCCTATTCAGACATCTGAAAATCTCTTGACAATTCTCCTTCATACCAAACGCAGCCAGTACTTTCAAATGGATCTCATTAGACTTCTTATAAAACCAGTACACACTAGAAAGAGTTTCCATCCCAGGAGGGTTTCTGCATTCGAACTTATCAAGCCTCTTACAGTTCTATTTCTGATTAGCAATTTGTTCTCCAAAGAGCTTTAAAGACATACCTTTATGCCTCTGTAATTTCATCCCTATTTCATTTTTCCTTTATCGGCACATTCAAATGCATTTTACTCTTATCTTGGATCTGTCACTCAGCATATGTCAACTTCAAGAGTGCTGGACTATAGCAGTAACAGTAATGTTTCAGGGAAAAGAAAGAGAAAGAAAAAAAGACTCAGAATGCATACATCAGATCTCAGAAAGCTGCCCATCTTGATAAAGAGCATCCTGGTATGTTCATCTGAATTATCTCCATCAGACAACCAAATGGCAATCTACACTCTTGTCTGGGAGAAGCAAAAAAATCTTCTTTGACTCTATGTTATCAAATACCATACCTAATCTATCCATATCATTTTTCCCTTTAATGCTTCTAAAGCTTTTATTTAAGGCTCTTTTCTTTCTGATCTCCTCCCTATACCTCACTACCTCAGCCTGTTATTTCTTCTGTGAAGTCCTCTTCACAATCCCTATTTTCTGTCTGACATTCCCAACCTCCCCCCGCCCCACACACACACACTTTCTTTCACTCTCTGGGTGAACTCAATCACTGCCCTTGCCACATTTCTTTGAAGAATCTGATCATGTACTTGGCTTCAGAGGTCAACTGCAAGCCTTCCGTGGGCAGAGACTAAAACTTATTGTCTGCTCCAGGGGTCTACCACATATATAAATAGCCCCAATTAATGGTTCACAGATATTTGCCTGATAAATTGACAATTGGTTGGTGGATGAACAGATACATGAATTACTGTATGCTTTCTGTTAGCATATGAGAAAATATCTGTTCATAGCAGGTACTTAGTTAAAAGCGAATTGACATCCAAACATAAGATAAATTGAGTTAAATGGAAAGATTAGCCTTTCATCTTGAATGTTTTTAATTAATTAATTTAATCTAAATAATTCAATATTTTAATAAATAATTAATATTAATCTTTTAAGGTGATCTTAAAAAGTAGAATGTGAGAGTTAAATATAATAACATACAAATTCCAGTGCTGGCCAATTATCTCAGTTGGTTAGAACATGGTGCTAACACCAAGGTCCAGGGTTTCATCCCTGTACCGGCCAGCTGCCAAAAAAATAAATAAATAAATAATAACATACAAATTGAACAGGAAAAACAAAAATGAGAGAATTTTGGAACAGCTATTTACATCTCTTTCAGCAGAAAAAGAATTAAACTTTTTTGCTCACATAGAGTAAAATTAACTTTTCTAAAACTTAGACAAAGTGACATAGATGGAATTTTTGTTTTTCTGTGATCATTTTAAAGGAAAGCCCAAGAAATGTTGGATCATATCATATTTGATCCAATAATTGACAGTTTTTCTCCAACTTGCTTGTAGTTGATTTGAGGTCAGAAAAACTTGGGTACAAGTCCTGACTGCTATTAACGAGCTATGTGATTAAAACTGTGTTAATGTTATCTCACTGATCCTCACAACCACTGATGAGGCATGCATTTTCCCCACATTGCAGATGATACAACTAAAGCAGAGAGTGGTTAGAAAACTTGCTCAAGGCACAAAGCTACTGTGTTAATTTCCTATTGGCGCTATAGCAAATTACCACAACTTGTGGCTTAAAACAACACAAATGTATTATCTCACAGTTCTGGAGACCAAAAGGCTTCCATGAGTTTCCATAGACTTAAATCAAGATGTTAGCAGGGCTGGGTCCTTCTGCAGACTCAAGGAGAGAATGTTTCCTTGCCTTTGCTTGTTTCTGGGGTCTGCCTGCATGCCTTGGTTCATGACCCTCCCGTGCATCACTCCAACCTCTTGCTTCTATGATCACATCTTCTATTTCCTCTTCTGTGTCTAATCTCACTCTGTTTTCTTCTTGTAATGATTACACTTAGGGACACTCTGATAATCCAGAATGATCTCCACATCTCAAGATTTTTAGTTTAATCTATGTGTAAAATCCCTTCTTTGGTATGTGAGGTACCATTCACAGGTTCCAGTGACTAGGACCTGAATATATTTGGAGGCCCCCATTCAGCTTCCACAGCTACTAAGTGCTGGACCTAAGATTCAATTCCAGGCATTATGGTGCTATGGATAATGGGTCACATCACTAGTGTGCCACACTGCTTCTTGGATAGTGGGGTGCAGACAATAAGAATTACAAGAGAGAAGAGCTTACTCAATCTAACCTAATAAAAGTAGGGTAAGGTGCCTCATGAAACCCTAGGGTAATGTGCCTCATGAAACCCAAGGGCAAGGATGTAACAGAACCTTATGAAGGATCCAAGCACATTTATGAGGAGCCCTCAGGACATACACTTCTGGGTTTTTCTGCATGCCTAATCTAGTCTTCTTTTTCTTTTTGTAGCTCACCTTTCTCTGATCTTTGCAATCCACATGGCAGGAAACTATCATAGCTCAGTTCTGTATGACTCGGGTCTAGCCACATAATAAGACACAAATTCTTCCTCTTTCTCTCTGTCCCTCTCTCGTAAGTAACCACCTAGTCTAATCAATTATGCCAGGGGGATGGATCACATAGTATAAATATGATTTTCAGGTGAAGTGGGATCAGACCTTGATCTAATAATCAAGGAACAGTTATTTCAAGAAGAAATGAGGCTTTGAAATCTGAGCAGCACCCAAAAGTAACTTTCGGATTTCATCTGTGAAAACACCCTGAAAGCAAGGACTGTATATTCTACTTTATTTTGAAATTCAAGAGAAATGTGACAGCATTTATTTGATCTGGCTCTACAAGAAAGACAGTAAAATTGTGAAAACAACAGTTACCAAGAAAGAAAGGGAGATTACCCAGGAGATTTTGGCTAGCGACTTCCGAAACAGTTAAGTTCCTTCCTTCTTTCCTTTCTTTTTTTCTTTTTTTTCCTTTTTTCCTTCCTTTGTTTTTTCCTTCTTCTTCTTTTTTTTTTTTTTTTTTTTTTTTTTTTTTTTTTTGCTTTTTCGTTTGTTTGTTTATTGGCCCACTGGGGGAAAAAGTTATACAACTGAGAAAGAGGCACTAAGGTTCTGCTCAGAATCTTCCATAAAGACTTCAGGTACTCTGCTGGGAGCTATGGGGGTCAGCTGAGCACACAGCAGAGGATGGGTCTCAGCCAGAACAGAGCAGTGTGATTACCCAAAGAGCTAGAATCAGGGCACATATTCAGGAGAGAGAGGCTGGAGAACTATAATCCTAAGTATTATTTGAATTACGTCAGACATTTTGGGGTGGGGATGGTGAGGGTCTTGAATAAGATTTTTAGCCTATTCAGCCATAACGAAAGGTGCAAGCATTTAAAAGGATAGGGTTGGATGGGGCAGTTTCTAAATAACCCTTATTAGTGAGGCTAAAAATAATGAGAGACAAAGCAGAACAAAACTGTTGTCACTGCCATGCAATGAGTGGCAGTCACTGAATTCCACTATTCAGCTTCAAAGATAAACAAATCAGGATATTCCACAGAACTCACAACATGGCACTTCACACAGTAAGGGTTAAAGTTCAAATTACCTAGAATTATATTAAGCAAAAATTGGCAGTAGAGCCTGAGAAAGTGCATAAATTCTGGAGTTGGACAGACTGAATCCTGCCTCCCTCACTTTCTAGCTGTCTGGCTTTGGGCAAAATATTTTGCTTTTTTTGAGCCTCCATTTTGAAGTAATACCTACCTTGTAGGAATGTTCAAAACACTCAGTGAATGAAAATAAGTTGACACTCTCACATGATAGGCACTCAACCAGAATACTTCCATTCCTCCTTCTTCCTCTTTCTGAATTTCTTTTTACTTAGCTCCATACTCATGCCACTCTGAACAATGGACCATGTTTACCTACCAACAACCTGCCCACTTGGGGCTGACCAACAGATACCCTTCACATATGTTGCTCCAAAAGCAAGTTGAGCAAACATCAAATGCTCAATACAAATCTCTGCATTGCCTACATGTTCTAAAAACCATTGACCTAATTCTTGGAACTCTCTGGGGAAAGTGTGGCTCTTTGACAAATCAAAATTTTAGATGGTGTTTCTGCATGCCAGAAAAGAATAGTATCCAAGTGGATTAGTTTTAGCAAAAGCCATCACAGGCAACTCAGGCCATGACCATATGGAAACTATGTTTTCTTTCCCAAGGGGTGACTTGGAGGCATCCTGTAATAAGACAGAGAGATGGTTAAAGGGAATCTGTCCTTAATGAGGGCATTGGTTAGGGGCATGGGAGTTGGAAACCACAGGAGACTCAGTGGGGACACAGGCAGCTTTACGGGAAGGAATGGGCCACAGGCATGGATGACAAAAGGAAATACTAAATAATGTCTTCCAAACCTGTTGGGATGGCAGAAATGCAAATATGAAGCAAATTTATTGTACTGTAAAAAGCATAGAGGGTTTTCTATAGTTAATAAACTCAGTTCAAAATTTTAGTAAAAATGCTAGTATAACATCTGAAACCAGCACACAGTAAATGATATTTTATTGAGAAAATGTATTTAAATAATAATAATTCATCCCACTCATTTATTGTATATTCTCAGTATCTGGTATAAAAATAAATTCAGATATGTTAAAAAAAATAATTAATACAGATAGGCAGAAAATGATTATTAGAAAACAGAAAATCAATAAAATTGACAAGTAAATCTAAGAATTGGTTTCTTTGAAAGGCAAGCAACAATCCAAAATAACCCAATAAAAACAAGAGAGAAAGTACAACCCACAGCATTCAAAATGGAAAGGGTAGGAAGAGTGGGTATCAGCAATAGCAAGGGAATAAAAAGAATTCTAGAAAGTGCTTTGCAAGACTAAATAATACATTTGAAAATCTGGATGACATGAATGCTTTTATAAGAGGAAAAAAATATATATATATATATGTTTATATATATATAAAATTGATACCCTAAGAGACAGAAAACCTAAGCAGTTGACAAAATTGAGAAAGTTATCAAAAATCTACAGCCTTACCTGAGGTAGAGCTGGCTGGCACTGGTTGCGGAGCTGATTGTGTACATCTCTTTCCAATTTCAAGTTCAATGACATCATATTAATAAGCCCATAAATGTCACAAATCAGGGATATCCCCAACCCCCCACAGGCTGTTATTAAATATTTACCAGCACACCACTAATTGTAGCACTGAAAAATGCCAGGGCCAGAAGAATGGACTCAAATTTTTAAGAAACAGTCATTTCTGTAATTCGAAAACTATTCCAGAGCAAAAAAGAAAAAGAAAAAACTTCTGAAGCACTGCACTGATACCAAAACAAATCAAATTCAGAAATCTTAGACCAACATTTCTCTTGCATACTAATGCAAAAGAAAAAAGAACAAAAATACATAAAAGTAAAGACAATTCCACAGTTTATTAGAGACTAATAAACCACAGCCAAATGGGGTTCATTCCTGGAAAGCAAGCATGGTTTTGTAGTAGGAACTCCATTAATTCGGTACAAAATTTTAATAGGTCAATTGAGAAAATATAAGCTCTGTCCTCAGGAGGCTGAGATGGACAGATGAGGAATCAATCAAATATAGTATAGTGAAAAAGAGAAAATATATATACTATATGATTAGGGGAAACAGGGAAGAACTTCAAACTCTGTTTACCAGAAGGACTCCCAGTGCTACTTACCACCGCTTCCCTGCCCACGTATACACAGAAACACCAACATGAGCAGTAAGTGTAGGGGCCGCCCTTTGTTTCAGTTTCAAGCCAAATATTATCCATCTCTTAGAATATTCCCATTAACTTTAAACAATTATTCTAATAAAAAGTATAAGAAAAAAACAAAGAGAAAAACATAACAAAGGAAATATCAGGGCAGTAGGGATGAAGAGCAAGTAGCAGGAAGAGGACATGAAAGAAGGAGGGAGAGAGGACAAAGGTAGAGAAAGGAAGGAAGGAAGAGAGAGGGAGTGGGACAGAAAGAGAAAGACAGATGGAAAGGGAGAAAACAAGGAAGGAAGAGAGGAAGAAAAGAGAAAACTATACTCAGCCTCTCTTTTACCCCTTCCTAGTTAAAACACTTCCTAAAGGAGCAGAATCGGTTTTAATTCTTTGGAAAGCAGCATCTCCTTCCAACTCAGATAGGTTCATAAAAACACGAAAGCTCTGACTCAGCCCAGGCCTCACCAGTAAGGAGGCAGATAATGAAGGAGAGGAATAAAAGAATTATAGCTTTGAGGGCTGCGGTGGGGCTGCTAGTGGGGTGGCCGAGTCCTTGCCAAGTCAATCAAGACCACCAGGGTCACAGTGCTGCAGCTCACCAGCTGGAGGAATGTGTTGCTGTGCTTCTGAATGCAGCTGGTGATTGTCCCAGAGAGGTCTTGATGAGGAAAGGGGACAGGGATCTTGAAAATAGCTTAGCATCTCTGAGCTGGCTAAACTCTCCCATGGGGCCTAGAAGCCAAAGTAAATAACCTTTTAGCAAACCAAAGAAGTCCAAACCAAAGGAAGAATGAGAAAAGGGAAGGGGATTGATTGCCTCCTGATTTTTGTTTCTTTCACTCATTTTATAGGGAAGGCACTAGCATTTTTGACTATAGTACTCAGTCAATATTAGATGTTCTGCATGTTTTCCTCATTATAGGAGAAGAGGAGAAGGAAAAGGAGCAAAAGAAGTAGTATTAGTAATAGTTATAGTTTGGTAGTATAGCAGTAGTACTGGTGATGGTAATAGGTCAAATTATGGTTACAGTTATTAGAAGTCATTCATTTGAACATATTTTGACTAAATACAAACACAAATGAGTGTGATAAAAGCTGGAATGTGTGGACAAGACAGAGAGGAAAGACTGGAAAGTTTTCTGGGAAGATCTTAAAACATATCGAAAGCTTCTGAGAGGAAGAATCTCTTGGGAAATTGGGGAGAGAAGAAAAGAGTAAAAGAAACAATAAGAAAGAAAAATTATGTGACCCTACAAACTGGAAACACCCTAAGTGTTTGTTATGAGCTGAATTGTGTCTTCCAAAATTCATGTGTCCTAATTCCCAGCACATCAGAATGTGAATGTACTTGTGGAGGTGATTAAGTCAAAATGAGCCTTTAGGATGAGCCCTAATCTAATCTGACTAGTGTTTTTATGAAAAGAGGAGGTTGGGACACACAGAGAGACACCAGGGATGCGTGGTCACAGAAGAGAGACCATGAGGACACAGCATGAAAGTCAAGGAAGATGTCTTAGGAGAAACCAACCCTGCCAGCATCTTGAACTTGGACTTCTAACCTCCCAAACCATGAGAAAAGAAATCTCTGCTATTTAAGCCACTCAGTCAGTGGTATTTTGTTATGGCAACCCTAGCAAACTACTGTACTTCTCAATAAAAATTTGTTGGATAAAGAGGGAAGGAGTCAGGAAGTATGGAAGGAAGGAAAAGAAAGCAAGAAAGGAAGGAAGAAACAAAAGGAAAAAAAAGGGGGAGGGAACAAATCTGGTTTACCTTTACTTTATCAAGGTAGAAAATAACACACTTTACTTCCAACCACTGTACATCATTTTACAAGCTAATATTTCAGAACATGGCCATGACCAAGTGTTAAAATTTGGGGGTGGGGGAATGTATTCTTTCTAGTGTGCACTTAATTTTGGAGGCTTAAATTAAAGCAACTTTTTTATTCTTGCATTCCTGTCTTCTTACATGAAGGATTATTTCATGTTGCACAATGCGTAAGAAGTCAGGGCCTACCTTGTTGACACACGTGTATTTGCTTCTTCCTGCATTTATCCAAAACTTCATACACTGTCTCACGCACAGAGGATGTCACTAAATACATGAGTAATCCTCAGGATTAGTATGCTGACTGCTCAATAAAACGTGAATGATTTAGCCATTTCTCCATTTACCTTCCCAGCCCTTTCTGCTCTCTCTTCTAAGAAAAATTAAAAAAAAAAAAAAAACCATTAGGATTGTGATATTAGTTGGTTGGTTTAAAAAGTTTCCACTTGGCAAAATAAAAAAGAGATTTTAAATCATTAAAGCATTAACATACTGGTTACTCACGTGCTGACATTTGAGGACAAATCAGGAGACATAAAGATGCCACAATGATTAAAGTTGAATAATAGTTTGCTAAGTGCAAGGCATCATCCAAACCATGCCTTTAAGGGCTCATTCACTATCCAACCCATTGTTCTAGAGAACTCTACAATAACCGCGGAGTAAATGACTTCCTGAGAGGAGAGAACGACAGAAACAGAAGCAAGAAAAATGAATAGGCACCGCATCAAAATGGAGTTGCACGGGGCATCTCTGCCTGCCGGAGTCCCACCCATGCTTCAGGGTCCAGCTAGAGTGAAGATCCCTGGCCCCACCCATCACCAGCCTTCTGACATTTCTGAGCCCTATTTTCTAATCTATAAAAAAGGGAGAGTTGTATTTATTTCACCTGGTTTTTAACTAGACAGTGAGATGGAGGCTATAAAAGCACTTTCTATTCACACACAGAGTGCTGTGCAAGGTCAAGATGATTTGGGGGG
>NW_007726289.1:749087-750962 GCF_000696425.1 Galeopterus variegatus | reverse complement strand
ATCATGGCCACAGGCTCCAATATCGCCAGCATTTAAAGCAAACTAGAAAATAAGGAAGGCTGTGAATCTATTCCTTCATTCCACACATTCCCGGAGCCCTGAACCTGGCTCTGCACTGGGTGCTGGGGGAAGGAGGGCGGCTTAGACAACCAGATCAGGATCTGCCCTTGGGAACATAGACTTTCCTGGGGAAATGGGACTTGTATGATATAACTTCAATTTAGGACTCAAAATATGCGAGAGAGATAGACAGGGGCAAAATGCCTCTGAAGCATGGAGGAGCTGGAGAGATCTTTCTGCTGAGATTAGGTAAGTCTTTTTGGCAGAGAGGAGTAGTTGGAACTGATCCCTGAGGGTGGAGAACATTTAGACTCAGGGGAGGGCAGCTGAAGAAGTATGTATCAGTTGGGATGAGAAGCTTGGACAGCAACGTTGGGTCATGCCTATGCTGGAATTTAAGTAATCAGAACCAGTAATAGTAAACATATTTTTTTGACTAATGACAGTCAATATTTTAAGTATTTAATGTATATTTACTCTAATTCTCACAATAGCCCTAAGAAGTCATCATTATTTAAAAATAATTCTTTTCAATTTAAAAATAAAAGATCAAGTTCACACAGCTATTTAAGTGTCAAAAGAGCCTCTGTTTCTGCACTTTGAACTCACATGTCCATGCACTGAGAAGCAGGACAGCTAATGTCATAATGGAGGGATGTGAGAGATGCTAAGGGAAAGCAGAGGAAGGCCTCCCTGACGCTGCATGGGAGAGGAGTCGCAAAGGAGGCAGACCTTCACCAAGAAGATGAACAAGGAGGCAGAGAGGGGAGTAGGTCAATTCTAGGCAAAGGTTAGTGTAAACACAGGATGTCAGGTGAATAGCGGAAACTTCAGGACAGCAATTGTGAGGATATGTGGTCCATAGAAAAGTATGAGACAGGGCCATGGAGACATACGAGGACCACATCTCAAGGAGACTCATACATCAGGTTACAGAGTTTGTCCTTAATTCTGAATATAGGAAGTCCACAAGTTCATAGAGGATGGTCCTGACTATGTTTTCCTTTCCTAAAGATCACATTGGACACAGTGTACAAACTAAACAGGAGGAGGTGTGTCTGGCTAGGCTAAGGCCTGGAATCCTGCTCACAGTGCCAATTATATAGCTCTTTTTTTTTTTTTTTTTTTTTTTTTTTACTGGTAAGGGGATCGCAACCTTTGGCTTGGGGTCACCTGCACTGCGCTCAGCCAGTGAGCGCACTGGCCATCCCTATATAGGATCCAAACCCGTGTCCTTGGCACTCTCAGTGCCGCTGCGCTCCCAGCACCGTGCTCTCCAGAGTGAGCCACGGGTTCGGCCCCAATTATCTAGTTCTTAATCCTGCTTGTGTCGCCAGTTGTAAAGCTAGGTGACCACCCTAGTTGTTGGGCTCTTTTACCTGCTGGTAATCCTGCACCAACTGGGCCGATTGTTGAGCTAAGGCTGAGTCTGGAGCCCACAGACCCCTCAAGCCCATTCACAGACTGGGTCACAAACCCTTCACACACCAGGCTGGGTCCCTAGACTCCTCACATGCCATGCTGGGTCACCAGACCTCTTCACACAGGTCTATGAGCTAGGTAACTGGCCAAAAGGTCCTTGGAGCCATAGATTGGAAAGCATGACTGTGTGGGCGAACACTCAATCTCTCTCTCTTTCTCTCTCTCTCCCTCTCCTAAGAACACAAGAATAGCAACAAAACTAAAAAGATACAAAGATACATTGGTGCACATGTGCACTACCTCCACACACACACACACACACACACACACATAATTTGCTTACAAAGGATGCTGAACCACACCCAACTGGACCCAAGGCGAGGCCCTGACCAA
>NW_007726289.1:740138-748421 GCF_000696425.1 Galeopterus variegatus | reverse complement strand
TTAGATGTCTGGAGTGGAGGAAGGGATTAAGTTGATGATGACTCATGAGGCTAAGGCATCTGGCTGTGAAGACCAGCGAGATAAAGGAATCATCATCTGTTTTAGGAAATTCCAATGATAATGGTGATGATCACAGCCTCTTAATGAGTCTCATTGCCTCCAGCCTTTTTCTGCTTCAGTTCATTCTTCATAATGTGTAATTTAGCAAATTATTTTTGGTGATGCTACAACTGTTGAAACAATCAAAGTCCACTATTTTCTTCAAAATTTGGCCTTGGAAACAGAGGTGGGGGGGCGGAAATAGAAAAAAAGGAAAGAAGGCAGGAAGGAGAAATGAAGAGAAAAATGTTCAATTTCAATTTAAAACAAGAGATTGATGCTTCAAATTTTAATGTATGCTTTGCAGATACTTGAAGTTTAATAGTGTAAAAATAATATAAATCCATAGTCATTGGGTCCTTACTATGTGCCAAGAATAATATTAGGCACTTTTCACTTATGGTTTTATAGGATCCTCTTAACAACCAGTTTATTATACAATTATCCCCATTTTTCAGATGGACAAACTAAGGGTAAGAGAGCTTAAGTAATTTCATTAAGGATATGCATCTAATAAGTAGCAATTCTAGAATTTGGACAAGGTGTTCTGGCTCCACAGCCAACCATCTTCCACTGTGTTATGACAAATGCATTTTATGGTCTCGCTCAAAGGAGGAAAAGTTATGTCTGTCTGTCTTAGCCTGTTTTGTGTTACTGTAGCAGAATACCACAGACTGTGTAATTTATAAAGAAAAGAAATTTATTTTCTACAGTTCTGGAGGCTGGGAGTGTAAGGTCAAGGGGCTGCATCTGGTGAGTACCTATTTGCTGCATCATAACATGGTGGAAGGTGGAAGTGCAAGAGAGGGCATGAGCGAGAGGAGAAGGGGGTAGAACTCATCCTTTTTATCAGGAACCCACCTCTGCAATAACTAACCCACTCCCACAATAACCACAGTAATCCATTCATGAGGACAGAGCCCGCATGACAAAATCACCTCTTAAAGGCCCACCTCTCAACACTGTTGTATCGGGGATTAAGTTTCCAACACATGAACTTTGGGGACACATTCAAACCATGGCAATGTCTAAGTGTAGAACTGATTTACAGAGGAACTAGAGAGAAAATGTGTCCAGTATTCTCTTCATAACTCATGGCCCAACTCTGACAAGGTATGAGGACTGATTGATTTTCACATGTTAACTGCATGCTCACCAGCTATATAAACACAATTTCTGGAACCACAAAAGTGGCTATAAATAGGTTCCGTTTTTCATTTTGTAGAACAAGAACTGATGACTGCTAAATAGTAAATGTTGACAGTTGGGCAGCATGATCTTGAAGTGGCAGTGCAGGAAAACACAGCTGGTATTCTAAAAATGGCATTGAACTAGAGAGACCACACCAAGACTGAGGTGACTCCAACTGGGCAGCAGAATCATTTGGGGGATGGCATCCCAAATATCTACTCATTCTTCTCTGTCATGCAAAATCCCTGTTTTCAGCATGGTCTTGACAGTGTCTCTTCTCCATTTGGCTATAACAGCCCCCAGTGACAGCCCTAAACACACCTTCCTCCTGTATCATTGATGCTGTTCAATACCCAGTTGCTGTTTTTCTTGCACTAACTTCTGGTTTGTGTTTCTCATTCAATCCTGCACTTCTCCAGTGCAATAGAATACAACTTTTTTGATGCAGGTGTATACAGAGAGAATATCTGATGGAAATATATATGCGTTACCCAGAAAACCTTTACTTAATGTGTATATAAAAGCACAAATAACTCTTTTAGGAAAAAGCATTCAACCGTAACTTTTCCATGAACCAACTGTCATTCAAGGTAGGGACTTATCTTTTCACCATCTCTCGTTCATCAAGGTTCAGAATAAATTCTACTTCTCAGGGTATGACTTGTGGCAAAATTTGTATTAGTTTCCTATTGCTGCCATAACCAAATATCACAGTGATGATGCGTTTTAGTCCATTTTGTGCTGCTATAACAGAATTACCTGAGACTGGGCAATTTATAAAGAAGAGAGGTTTATTTGGCTCACAATTCTGGGACAGCTGCATCTGGCATGGGCCTCAGGCTGCTTCTACTCATGGCAGAAAGTGGCAGGCAGGCACCGGGTACAAGCAGATCACATGGTGAGAGGAAGCGAGAGTGAGGGGTTGCCAGGGTCCTATAAACAACAAGCTCTCGTGGGAACTAATAGAGCGAGAACTCACTCATTACTTCCCCGTCCCCCAGGGAGAGCATTAATCCATTCATGAGGGATCCACCCCCATGTCTCAATCAGTTTCCAACACTGCCACATTGGGGATCAAATTTCCACGAGTTTTGGAGGGGACAACATCAAAAATCCATCATGATGGCTTAACATAAATTTGTTATCTTACAGTTTTGTAGGTCAGAAGTTCTATACAGGTCTCATTGGGCTAAAATCAAGGCGTTGACAGGGCTGTGTTCCTTTCTGGAGACTCCAGTCAGAATCCATTTCTTTGCCTTTTCCACGTTCTGTGGCTGCTCACATTGCTTGGGTAATCATGGCCTCTTTTCTTCCATCTATAAAGCCAGCGATGGCAGGTTCAATTCTTATAAGTCTCTGACGCTTCTTCTGTTGTTGAACCTCCCTGCCTGACCACAGCAAGGAAATGTTCTCAGCTTTTAAAGACTCGCATGATTATATTTGGCTCACAGAGCTAATCCATGATAATCTCTCTGTAGGGGATTGAATTATGTCCCCCCCAAACTCCCTGAAGCTTGAATTGTGTCCCCCAAGTTTTATGTATTAGAAACTTAGCCACCACTGCGACTGTTAAGAGGGTGGGAAATCTTATTACGGTAATTGAAAGGTGGAGCCTTGAAGAAGTGATTGAATTGTAGGACCGTGCAGTAGTGAATAGATTACAAATGGTGGTCAGGGGCGTGGTTCTGAGGGCTTTAAAAGAAGAGGAGAGTTTTGTCTTGCTCTCTCTCTTGCTCTCTCTGTTCCACCATCTTGCAATGTGAGACCCCTGGGCTACTGTCACCACCACCAGATGGACTTTGGACTTCCCAGCCTCAGAAACTGTAAACAATAAATGTTGTTTTTCTTTATAATTATCCAGTTCTGTGTATTTTGTTATAAACAACACAAAACAGACTAATACACTCTCTATCCTGAAGTCTGGCCTTAAGCATACCCACAAAGTCCCCTTTGTCGTGTAAAGTAACATATTTGTAGGTTCTAGGGATTAGGGTATGGACATCATTGCGGGCCATTATTCTGCCTTCAATAGTACAGGCCTCCCTCTATTTTCTCTTTGTTCTTATATGGGGATGTGCTGGAGTCAGGACATTCTACTGGACATGACATGAGTTTGCCTTCCAGGATCAAGACATGCCCCCCTATAGCTATTCCTTCTTATAGGGGAAGTGTGAATTCAACCCTCTGAGCAGGGCAATCAGACTACAGGGGTCAGTATGGGTTTAGGTGCAAACTATCTTCAGGATTTGTTTGATAAAGCCATTTGCTAAATAATAGGGAACCTTGGGAGACATAAGCAAGTTGTAAATTGTCAGTTCCATGAGGAGTTGAATTCAGGTGTAGCTCCTCTCACTGGGGAATTGGGGGGACTCATGGTCCCAGCTAGTCCATTGTTCAGGAGAACTAACATGAGTAGCCAAGGTCATTTTCCAACAGTTCTGCTCACTGCTGCACTCCAGCTACCCTGAGTGCTCATAACTTGCAGGTATGTGTAAGACTAGATATACATGTCAATTTAATAAAGGTCCACGTGAAATTATTTGGGAGGCATTTTTAAAAAGTCAGAGCATTGGGCCATAAGAATCTTAATTTTCAGGCCTCAATTATATTTTTCCTTCAAAGTCCAACACAGATATTGCCTTCTCCATGACACTGTGCAACTCTTTAGTAACTCCAGTCATTCACTCGCTCAAATATTTGTGAAGTCTTGAGCCAAGCGTTGTGCTATAAAGTCGAGGTGTAGAGCTGAAAAAAAAAAAGCACATTTACTTATCCATAAGCAACTCTGATTTAATAGGGGAGAAGGACAAATAAAAAAGTAGCCAACATAAATAACCAAGACTCCATGACTGGCATTATGACATAAGGGGAAATTGAATGCCCTTATCACCCAGACAAAGACTCACTGCTTCACAGCCCCTTTGCCACATCTCCTCCAGACACTGAGCATCTTCTGGCATGTATAGGCAAGTGGAGAAAGTCCACTGGAATTGTGGTCAGGGGACCTGAATATGAGCCATGCTTCATACTGATAGGCTATGGGAATGTGGGAAAGTCACTAAACTCTCCAAGGTTCAGTAAAGTTGGAGTAATAATAGCAGACTCGTAGGATTGTTGTGAGTATTCAGAGAGATAATAAATTTGTACATGCTTACCAAAAAGCTTAGAAAATTAAAGAGAACCTAGAGTGTGATGGTACAGAGCTGGGCTCTGGAGTGAGAGTACTCAGACCGTGAGAGCCCAGGTAGTATACTGAAGCTCTTATGCCTCAATGGCTTCACTGATGAAATTTAGATTACAATAATGCCTAGTAAAGCCCACTGGATTTCGGCATGGCTATCCAACATGTTTGATCTTTGTGTTCTGCATCCTTCTGTTCTTTAGTCTCTTGTTTGGTTGTTTGTTTTCTTTTTTCTTATATCTTCTCCCTCTCTTCTTCTCTTTTCTTTCTTCCTTTTTTCTTTTCTCCTTTTGTTTTGTTTCTTTCTTCCTTGTTCCTTCCACAAATATGCCCTGATCGTACATTATGTACACTCCTGTTATAGATATAATAAAAGATAAATTACATAGGCAGATCCCATCCTTAAGGAAAATACAGTTTTATAGAAAATAAGAGAGAAGAAATGTATCATAAACAAGGCAGAAAATGCTGAGTGTAAGAGGAAAAGTTCATCTAAATTTCTTTAGAATGTCAGAGGTGGGAAAGCTTACATCTATTTAAAAAGATGAAAGGCTATCTTCAGGGGGAGGTAGAGTTTATATAAATAATAATAACAACTGACCTTTTGCAGGCTGCAATGTACCAAGCACTTTACATACATTTTCTTATTTAATCCTCTGACTTCTCTCTTGTTATCTGACCTGCCACTATCCCTCTAGGCATAGAATGAGGTATGATATACACATTTAGGAACAAAAGAAAAAGGCATTTCCGTGAATTGAAGAATGTGAATTAAGGCCCTAAAGAGAAAAGTCTTGTAGCATATCAAGAAATCTTATAATCTTTAATTCAGATAACTTGAAAACAAATCAGGTAGGAGTATGTATATAAGCACATGCATAGACTCTCTTTTGGGGTCTGTAAATTCTTCAGGCTTAATTAATTGGATTCATGCTTTGGGTCCTGGAGTCAGATAGACCTAGTTTTTGATTTCAACTCAGCCACTCCCTGGATGAGGAACTTCTAGCTCATCTATAACTATTCAACCTCTCTAAACCTGAATTTGCTCATCTATGTAAAGATGATGTCTTCTTCCAGGATTACTGTGAAGATTGAGATGAAGTATGAGACATGCCTGTCAAAGGGCTTGGCACAGAGTAAAAACTCAACAAATGAAAAATGGCAAAAATGTACCTAAAAATTAAAAATAAACAAAATAAACCAAAAAATGCTACCTATTCTAAAGTTTGTTGTGAAGCTTATACATCACCTAGCACTGTGGCTGACAGATGTTGGGACTCAGTAAATGTAGGTTCCATTTCTCCCCTGAGTAGACAATGTCAACAAGGCAGGTAGGGGCTCTCAGAGCAGCTGAGTGTAGATGAGGCTCCCCGAGGCATCAGATGCCTCCAGAAGCTCCCAGGTGTTGCTCCAGCTGCTGCCCTGCCTGGGGACCACAGAGTGGAAGGGGCCCCTGGAGCTCTCGCCACTTTGCAAAGTTTAGCATAAATGCCTTCTGAGTGTAAATACTATGTAGCTGTTCTACATGCATACTTGGTGAGACTCTTTATTTTTACTTACTTTAATTAGCTTAATACATTAAAGCTTGGGACTGAACCGAGCTGGGAATGTCCTTTTGTATCTTGCCATGCCTTGAAATGAGGACAAAATAAAAATAAATTTCTGTACTCTAAGTTTACACATGCTTCCATTCCATGCATCTTTACTAGGCTCTGCTGAGTTTAAGGAACATTGCTTAATACAGCTCACAGCAGAAAAAGGAAAAGAGAATAGAACTTGAATTTCTGGTGTGCTTACATGTATGGAGCTCTGTGACAGGTTTTCCCATAGTTTATTTTATTTAATTCTCAAAATAGCTCTCTGGATTGGTATAGTAGGTTTAAGTGCCTTCTCCAGAGTCATATACTCAGTAGTGGACAGAGGCAGAATTTTAAAGACAGGCCTTTCTTTTTCCACCATTTACTCTATAGGCACTATGAGGCTCTGCCTCTAAACTGCATAATTCAGTAAATAAGGAAATCGAGTCCCAAGAAAACAATGTACCAAAGACCATATCTAGTAGCTAGGGACAAAAGTAGCATGCAAACACTAAATGGTTGACCCCTAGTCCAAAGTAATTTATTTTCCTATCTGCCAATATTCTTTTCATTTTTTTCTTATTTTTATAAATATTACTTTGCCTCTACAATGTTCATGGTAGTATTTAAGGTGCAGTGAGAGATACAATAGTGAAAACTAATAGAAGCTTTGGCCTTAATAATGTAAAGTTGGGGGAGAAAAATATGAGCACATCAGTCACATAAATGAAAAATATGTAAGATGTAAAACGCCAACTGCCCTGTGAAAGGTGCAAAGAGATTTTAGGAGAAACACCAATGAAAATGTAATAGGGTGACGCTTCACAACATATCTGGGGGCTATGTGATACTAGATGATCAAGAAGTCCTTCTTGAGGAGGTGACACTTAAACTGGGTCCTGAATGCCAGGGTGGGAAGCTGATGCAAAAGTTCCACAGTGGAATGAGAAGACGCATGTGGCTGGAGCCCACTGAGCAAGGGAGAGANAATAGTGAAAACTAATAGAAGCTTTGGCCTTAATAATGTAAAGTTGGGGGAGAAAAATATGAGCACATCAGTCACATAAATGAAAAATATGTAAGATGTAAAACGCCAACTGCCCTGTGAAAGGTGCAAAGAGATTTTAGGAGAAACACCAATGAAAATGTAATAGGGTGATGCTTCACAACATATCTGGGGGCTATGTGATACTAGATGATCAAGAAGTCCTTCTTGAGGAGGTGACACTTAAACTGGGTCCTGAATGCCAGGGTGGGAAGCTGATGCAAAAGTTCCACAGTGGAATGAGAAGACGCATGTGGCTGGAGCCCACTGAGCAAGGGAGAGACGCAGGCAGTGAAGTCAGAGAAGGGGGCCAGGGAGTAATATTAGGTTTTGTTACAAGCACAGTGGGAAGCCCCTGGGGCAATATAAGCAGGGTTTCACAGGTCACTCCGCTGCTGTGTAGAGAATGGGCTGTAAATGACAAAAGTGGGAGGGTTGGGAAGAGTCAGGAGGCCAGGGTAGTTGTTCCAGTGAGAAAGGGTGGCATCTTAGAATTGGAGCAGACATAGACAATGGTGAACACAGCTGGAATTTATTCTCAAGGTGCAATGTCAAAATACAAACATGAAAGCTCCTTGAGGATAAGTATTGTCTGTTTCTTTTTTATTCCTTTTTGTTTCTGCTGGCTGGACAGTACAGGGAATCAAACCCTTGACCTTGGTGTTAGAAGGCTGCACTCTAACCATTGAGCTAACTGGCAAACCCAAAATTTCCATTTGTTTTCATATCTGTATCCTTAGTGCCTATAACAGTGACTAAGATAGTGGGTGCTCAATAAATATCGGTTGAAGGCATTAGTTGGAAGAGAAGGGAAAGAAAAAGTGTGGTATCAAGAAGAACTCAGGTTTTGGTTTAATCAGCTAGATGGAGTGTTGTCTCATTTACTAAGGATTTGGAAGAAACTGGGGGCACATGCAAGAGCTGTTAGTGATAATGTGAAGTCTGAGATGTGTCTTAGATGTTCAAGTGTAGATATCAAGTAGGCATCCAGTGTCTGAGTCTGGTCTTCAGGAAAGAATCATTTGGAAGCTCTGGTATTAGTGGTAATTATCATAATAATAAGAGATAATATTAATTGAGCACTTACTCTGTATCTGGCACGGAGTCCAAATGCTGTACAAGTTTACACATTTAATTCTCATAACAAATCTAAGAGGAATGTACGATTGTTATGCTCACTTTTCAGCACC
>NW_007726289.1:738270-738840 GCF_000696425.1 Galeopterus variegatus | reverse complement strand
CAAAGGGAGAACAGTGGCCTATGGACAACTCCTTGAAGAAACTCCACTGAAAAGGAGAACAAAGAAATGAGGCAATAACTAAAGGGGAATGTGGGTCATCAAAGGCTCTTGTTGGCTTGTTTTATTGCTTAGATGTTGACAAGAGAAGGGATCGTGTATTCTAATGAGAGGAGAACAGAGAGCTGGATCACTGACCTGCAGTGGAGAGTGCCAGGTATTGTGGTGGGACAAAGCTCCAAGACAGAGAGCTTGTCATCTCTCTGTTCACCACTGTGTCCCTGATATGTAGAACAAAGACTGACACACAGGAGGCTAATCATTTGTGGAAGGAATGCATCATGATGCTTAAGATGTGAAAGTCTAATTGTCTCTATATTCTAGTTCAAGTGTTAGGTAATAGAAGAAGGAGGGCATATGGATTTGAAGAGAGGCAAAAATGTAAAATGTTCAACAGGCCATTGGGAAGACAGATGTATTAAAGAAGGGCTAGTAGGTTGGCCAGAAATTTTGGAATACCCATTAGGAGTTGTAGTTATATTTTTAAAGTGAGATCAGTCAACAAATCTGTCT
>NW_007726289.1:728639-737613 GCF_000696425.1 Galeopterus variegatus | reverse complement strand
GGAATACCCATTAGGAGTTGTAGTTATATTTTTAAAGTGAGATCAGTCAACAAATCTGTCTCCAAGAATGTTTAGCTGCTCAGCTGCAGGAATAGAGTTGGTGGGTAGTTAGATTTAAATAGGGTGTCTCTAAGAATGTTTAGCTGCTCAGCTGCAGGAATAGAGTTGGTGGGTAGTTAGATTTAAATAGGGTTAGGGGTCTGCCAGGAAAGGAGGATGGAGGAAGTGGAGAGAAAACAAAAGGAGTAAGATAAAAGACTTTAACTAAGATTAAAGAGGCTAGAATGAGCATGCAAATGTAAGTGAGCTGGGCATGATAGAAGTGGTTAAAGAATTGTGGGATAGGGTCGAGTTCCTGGTGTTGACAAGGTTACTGATATTAGGGCACAAGTGAGTGTCTGAGAGGTATAATAGTCAGCTCAGGCTGCCGTAACAAAATACAGCTAAGCGGCTTAAAAACAGAAATTAATTTCCTCACACTTCTGGAGGCTAGAAGTTCAAGATCAGGGTGCTGGCATTGTTGGACTCTGCTGAGGGTTCTCATCATGATTTACAAGTGGCCACCTTCTCACCTGGCCTTTCCTCAGTCTGCGCAGAGAGAGACAGACAGACAGAAACTTCTTTGTCTTCTTATAAGGCCACTAACCCCATCATAATGGTCCTGTGCTCATGACCTGATCTAACTCTAATTACCTCCCCAAAACCTCACCTTCAAATGCCATCACACTGGGGTTAGAGTTTCATCATAGGAATTTTTCTTTCTTTTTTTTTGGACAGAGTGGGCAAGCATTCAGTCCATAACAAGTGCAATAGGGGAAAAAACACTAGAGCTTCTTTAAAGAATGGAGAGAACAAAGTGTTGAATGGATCATCCAAATAAATCTTGAAATCACTAAGAATGTTGGCATGGGTACAGATGGAGAAGAAATAGCAAACCAGGTGTTAAGATCCTCAGTGAATGAGGAGATCAATGAGGAGGCAAGTAGTTGACAGCAATAAGGAAGTTGATGGGGTGATAAAGTCTAATGGTACCAATTTCAAAGAAGTTAGGTTATTTCAAGAAGGAGGAAAATAAAAATATTTGGAAAAATAGAAAAAAAGGACAACCACCCCACACCCAGTTTCTAATATGGGAATAAAAGCAAAAATAGCCACACTAAAGATGGTTGCAGGGAAAGTAGTTATAGGTGCTGAACAGGTAGGACAAGAGGTCAAAGATGGGAACTTTGAGAGAGCAGCTGAGAAATTAGAGGGAGGAGTGAGCTGAAGGGTGACCATGAGCTCCAGAATGAGCAATGAAAGACCTGGGTGATGGAGGAAGACTGGTGGGGAGACTCCGGCAGTAGCAGATGTTAAAAGGAATGAAGAGTAGGTAGGAGCTGTCATGGGCTCTTCTAGAAGAAGATGGATCATTGTTTAATATGGAACGTATGGGAAAAATCTTCCTGCCAGCAGTTCTTGGAGCTGTGATGGCCCAAAGGATGAGAGAAGACCTCTCTTGGGACACTACTTCTATTAGGAAGCTAGGAGCACTAACCATTTGGAGGTTTTCTTCTCTTCCAGCCAACACAAGGGTGTGCTAGCTCTGCAGAGACTTTGGAGTGGGTGGGTGAAGGTGGTACAGTAACCAGCACATTGAGATGGCATGTTCTGTCCTGCAGTAATTGGTGCTATGAGAGGAGGCGGTGAACCCATCTCTACCAGGCTATGACCTCAGATCGTATGCTGAAAATCTGACCATTTAAATACTCTGTTCTGTGTACATGATATAGATTCTGAATACAGACGTGTTCTGTCCTGCAGTAAGTGGTGCTATGAGAGGAGGCGGTGAACCCATCTCTACCAGGCTATGACCTCAGATCGTATACTGAAAATCTGACCATTTAAATACTCTGTTCTGTGTACATGATATAGATTCTGAATACAGACTGAAAATCATCCTTTCAGTTATATTTAATCTTACCTTTTCTATAGGAATGCAATATAGTACAATATGGTAGAATCACCATAGGCTTTGGAACCAGGCAAACCTGGGTTTGAATTTCTCTTCTGGCCTTTATGAATTAAGTGGCTTTATGGATATTGTCAGTCTCAGATATTTCCTTATATCTCTTAGGCCCTACCACTTCCGGGTGCAACACTAACTCCAAATGCCTGTGTCTGCATTTCCTTGAATGAGCACTTTCTCTAAAGCAGGGAAAGGACCACTCTGCCCAGCCACTTGTAAGACTGGAAGTGGCAGGAAACTAACATCTTTGGGTACACTCTTCAAGCAATGACTGAAAGAAGATTGGGGATGACATCCCAGTTCTCTTATCTCTCAGGTGGGACAACATCAGTGAGACCCGTGGGTCCCAGTGGACTGTAGTGATGGCCAGCATGACAGTGCACTCTTCATCAGGTGCTGTCCCTTTCTTGACAACTCACTGCCTCGCATCTACAGTTTCGTTCTGCTAAATAACCTACTTGCAATCATCTGCTTCTGGGGAACCCAAACCAAGGCAGTAGTTTGTAAGTTACCTAAATTCTCTGAGCCTCTGTTTTCTTCTCTGAAAACCAGTGCTAGTGATCCTTTTTTCCCAAGGTCATTTCAGATTGAAATGAAAGACTGTGAATAAAGCACTTAGTATACTCCCTGGCACAGGTAGGCACTAGGTCAGTATAAAATGTTCTTTCTCCCTTTCTTACCCTACTAATCCTGAGGATGTCTCAGGAGGCTTCTCAGCAGAGACAGGGAATAACAGAGGCAGGAGGGGGCCACTTAATCAGCAGAACTGAAAATTCAGCTTCACCTGTCTTGGAGAAGCCCTTGGCCAGTCTGGATTTCAGTAATAAGGAATTTGGCAGAGATACTTCTAGGTATTTGGCAGGCTTATGGTAATTAAAGGTTGGTTTAAAATAATTAATAAATAGCTTAATCTAATAATACTTTAATTAATAATTCTTTTCCATTATAATTAGATCATAATAATAATAAAGTCATTTTTGTGGTGTTCAATGCTGCAACAGGCACCTAGGACATAAAAGTAGTATCTGCCTGTAGCAGCCACAGGGTCAATTTGGGAAGAAAAGATCCTCACACATGATGGTAGCTACTAGAATTCTTTATTGAAAGGATATTGTCTTAGGTGCTAGGCTGTGGAATTTGGTTTCCTGAAGACAGAATTTTTTTAAAAAGAGAAGCATTGCTTAAGGCCCTTGTGCCAGTTAAAATATCAGAAATGAACCATAAACACAGGTAAGGGAGTTGAGTTACTATTATGTTTATAGGGCCTGCAACTGTCACATAATGAGCCCATTTTATCTAAATCTTTTTTAAATGTAGAGTTGGACACTTTCAAAGGCCGAAATAGAATGCAGAAATGAGTCTCTTCTCTCCACATTTCTTTGTCATTGGGGTAATTTGCATGAAAATGGGATTCCTGTTACTCCTCCTCTGCTTCTTGGCTTGTTTCTTTCTTCAGAGCTGAAAGTTATACTGCAGCAGGCCAGCTTCGGGCATTCATAATTAAAAGTAAGCAGGAACTTAAAAAAAACTCACTGCAATTAAAAGAGTAACCTCTTGCATTCAGGACCTGAGGAGTCAACCTGATCGGTAATTACGTGATGTAAAGTGTGACCATGAGCTCAAAGGAGAAGGCACGAAGAGCAGAGGAGCACTGCAGAAATAGCAGCTGGGCCACGGAGATGGGCCATTAAATTGTGGAGTCAGGACACATGACGATGTGGAATAAGCAAGCTTTGCCCCACAGCTGAGCAGGGGAAAGGGCTGAGGACGAGGGAGCCACAGCATTACCGGATGACAATCTTCCACAGCAGTCTGTTTTGTAATGAGTTGGGAAGCTTTCCCTCCCTCTTCCGTCTCTCACTGTTCTGCTTGTCTGGTTTGGGCTCATCCTCTCTCACCCAGCACTGTGGGTCTTAGACCAGCCAGACCAAAGGCTTCTGGCCCTTCCTCACTGGCCCAGTCCAGCTAATATTTGCTGAGCACCTACTAAGTGCCAAGAACTATGAACACAAAGATGAATAAACAACAGGATTGTCCATGAGGAGCTCATAATTCAGTGAGACAGAAGGGTGAAAAAACAAAAAAGTATGAAAGAGTGGGATGAATACAATAGACATATCTGCTATAATACCCTGCAGCTCTCACGAGCTCCTGCTTTCTGTCTGAGACTTTCTGTGACCCTCGGGCATTCAGCTCCTGGCTTAAGCTTGCCAAAATCTTGTTACGGAACCCAAGTCGGGCTGCCTGCCCCAAACAAAAACATACCCCAAATTCAAATGTTGTTGAAAATGGATGTCGGCTTTAATTCAGGAATACGACTGACCAACCCGAGGAGAGATGTTAGCCTAACCAACCCCTCTGTGGTGGATTGGATCATGTCCTTCCCAAACTCCCTGAAGCTTGAATCATGTCCCCCAAGTTGTATGTCTTAGAAACTTGGCCCCACTGTGACTGTGAAGAGGGTGGGAAATCCTATTATGGTAATTGAACGGTGGAGCCTTGAAGAGGTGATTGGATTGTAGGACCATGTAGTAGTGAATGGATTAATACTGTTGGTCAGGGCCAGGGGCATGGTTCTGAGGGCTTTAAAAGAAGAGGAGAGTCTGTCTTTCTCTCTCTCTGTTCTCTCTGCTTCCCCCATCTTGCAATGTGAGGAGTTACTGTCCCCACTACCAGATGTGCTCCTAGTCTTTGGACTTCCCAGCCTCAGAAACTCTAAGCAATAAATTTCACTCTCTTTATAACCCATCTTGCAATGTGAGGGGTTACTGTCCCCACTACCAGATGTGCTCCTAGTCTTTGGACTTCCCAGCCTCAGAAACTCTAAGCAATAAATTTCACTCTCTTTATAAATCACCCAGTTCCAGGTATTTTGTTATAAGCAACAGAAACGGACTAATACACCATATCTCTGGTAAACCTGAAGGAGAATGGCCAGGCTAAAGACATCACAAAGACTCAGATTCATTGAGGTGTTTTTAAAGAGGGAGCTGAGGGGATGGGATCTAGGAAATAAAAAGCAGGAGGAGGAGAACGTGAGCCATGAGGGCTTCAGGCAAGGAGCCAGGTGCAAGGTCTCACCAAGACTCCCTTCTGGTTTCTGCTTTCTGGTTCATGCTGTTACCTCATGGTTCTGCGGAAGGGGTGGAATCAGCATAGCTTTATCAATGTCTTCCTTGGTTTCCCAGGGTCTGTAAGTCTGCAGCTTCAGGCTGGCTGAAAACAACTTTATATTTATGTAAATAATGTCATCTTGCCCAGTAACCAAGGTTCAAAATATCAAATAACCATGGGAAAAGAGGGAACTCAGATAACTGCATGCAAAAAAACAAAACGAAACAAACAAACAAAAAAAACTGTCTTTTTAATTTTCCTATAGCCTTGCCAAGGAAATGTGGCATTATACAACTAAAATGTGGCAGGTCCGGGATCGTTTTGTTTGTAAGCCCATGTCAAGTACAGAAGTCACCTAGAAGAAGGAATGTTTCTTTTAGGAGTGGACATGGGATACAGAAGTGTGGAGGAAAGAAAAGTCAGGGAAGGAAAGACCTCAGAATGGAGGTGACAACTGAGCCAAGTTGAAAAGGTTTGAAAGAAAGTCCAGAACTGGATAAAATAATGTAAGGACTTTCTTACCTCTGTGGTTCTACTTTATTCTTTTCTGCTATACTTTAACATAAGTCTTCTGATCTGTTCCCTTGATGATAGGAGAAATTCTACATGTATTTCTGTTAATCGTGTGAGCCCTAGATCCTCTAGGTAAAGAGGTTGTTCATAAATACACCCAGAAATAGTGGATTGAGATACTTTGTTCAGGCGTGAGCATACTGCATATTTGTTACAGAAGATGAAGGACCCTCTGGACAGCTCCACTTGAATTTCAAGAGTCTTCAACTCCGTGTATCCAAACTTGGCTTCATCACAATCATTTTCAAGCTGTTTCCTCTCTCATGTTTCTAGCGTTATGGGACATATCACCATCCACAGGCTATCTGAGCTAGCACCCAGGGAACATTGTATATCCTCCTCATCCTCAGACTCCCCACCCCACGAATTATTCTGGGACCCATATCTCCATTCTCCATGTAATTATCTTAGCTCGGACCATCTCATCCCTTGCTCCAACTTTCACAAGAGCCTGCTCACTGGTCTTCATGACTCCAGCATCTCCCCACTCTAATACTCCCTTCCTAGCAGAGTCCTATGGAGTTTATGTGTATGGCTGTTTCACCAAGTAGATGCCAAGTCACCTGAGGACATGGATGATATCTTTGTAGTCATCATGTATCCCAGGGCATGGTTCCTAGCACACAGTAGGTGCTAAGTAAATATTGTTACCTGTTGAACCTTAGGGCATAGCAGATGGAAAAAAATAAGGAAAGTGCCAAAAGATAAGGATGTTCTTACCAACTACATATCTTCTATAAAATTACTTGTAACTAATGAGGAAGGAAAAAGGCAGGGGCTCTGAAAAGGATAACAAAATATCCTGTTACCTCTGGAGTAATAAATATTTTCCTGTATATATAACTGCCATTTATTACAGAAACATTTTGTATGAAACAAGTGTGTGTGTGTGTGTGTGTGTGTGTGAGAGAGAGAGAGAGAGAGAATGAAAAATAAATCAAGAGCAAACATTTGTTTAAACTTCTTATGTATGTCAAGTTCAGAAGTGTATATATTATATATATTATTTTTTCTGTTTTTAATGTTTTAAAAAGCCATAGAACTAGGATGTGGTAAAGCAGGAATAGACCCCAGGTCCACCTGCTTGTGAAACTCAAGCTCTACCCTCAAGGGAATGCTTTTTGATGCTAGCCTGGTCCAATTGACAGTTAAAATGGTAAGAAGAGTCTGGGATTGTCTATGTTCCCTGAGTTGGTCCTATTCTGTGAGAGCATCATTCAGAGGCCTGGTATGGGAGAGGAAGAAAGACTGGCTTTTGTTACCTGAGTGCTTTCAACATCTCCATCCAAAATACCTGTTATGCTCTGAAGGTCATAGAAAAACTACTTGTAGTTGAAAGAATTTAACAGAAATGGCACATCTCAGGGTAAGAAGAGGAAACAGGAAAGGTGCTCAGAGAATGAAAACAGAAATGAAAGAAAAGACAAGCCAGGGTAAGAGCTGAAGGAAATAGCTATGTGGGTCCTAGTCAAAGAGCAAGATTTTTAATCCTAAAGTGTAGAGTAACTACGCACATAAAATGTACTAATATTAAATGAATTAGAAATTTGTAAGTTTCAATCTGTGCTGCAATTTTACCTTAAAATACATAACTTTTTTTTTCTCAACACAGAGCTGCTTAATAAACTATTGGCACCTGCATGTCAGGCACAGAGCTACCCACCAAGGATACAGGGTGGATATGCCAGGTGTAGTCCCATCTAGTGGAGGATAGAGAACAGTATAATATGGGCTGATAGGACAAGAGCTGTGGCTCTGGAGGAATGGCTAACTCTTCCCAAAGGAAAAGAAAGAAGACATGAAGGATGGCTAAGGCAGCTGTGTCAAACGGAGAAGGTTCTGCAGCTCTTAGGGACTGGGGTCTCTATCACTGAACAGTAGAACTTGGCAGTTGTGAGAAATGAGGCCAGTTAAGTAATTTCCATTTTACAAATGGAGAAATGGAGGAGCAGAATAGGTTGGGCTGACTGTTGGGTTATTTATTTTCAAGCCATACAAGTGTCCTAGAATCAGTACTCAAATACATTTCCTGTGGCATTTTTACAGAAGAGCCACTTCCTTCTTTGTAGTTAAGAAGAATGACCCTCGGATTGCAGAGGGTAGAACAATCATTTCTGAGAAGAACATGAAATGAAAGCAAGCACATAGCCCATAGATGTTTTTGATGTGGGCTCCCATATTTAGTATCAGGGATTCTAGACTCAAGTACTGGCCCCAATATTGTAGGCAAGTCATTGAAGGTCACTGAGTCTTTGTATCCTCATTGATCAAATCTGTCAATAAAACACATGGGTACACACACGCATACACAATTAATATTCTAGACTCAAGTACTGGCCCCAATATTGTAGGCAAGTCATTGAAGGTCACTGAGTCTTAGTATCCTCATTGATCAAATCTGTCAATAAAACACATGGGTACACACACGCATACACAATTAATGTTAGGGTTAGTGAAGGGGATGGCATGGGAAGATGATGCCAAGTGACAAGTAGTGGAAGTGGAAGTTTCCACAGCCAAGCATATCTGAGTTGCCTGATTCCTGTTGACTTCATCCTTCAGTGGGCCATCTCCAAGAAATCTTTTCTAGCCCCAGACTGGAGCTGGCACTCTTCCCAACTCCCACATCACCTTGCACAGCCTTGGTGTGCACTACTTTGCATCAGAATAATCTCTCTTTGTGTCTTTCTCTTTGACGGCACTGACCTTCTTGAGGGAAGGCATTCTGTCCAGTTCATCTCTATAATCCCATGGCCCTAGCACAAGGCCTAACATTAGCACTTAGTCGTTTGGTTATGAATTCTATTGAACTAGAAGTTCAAAGAATTCTATGAAAACTCAGGCCAGAAGTGAAGAGGGAGTAGAAGCCTAATCCATCCAAAACTTTCTCCAGGTAGACAGAACTGGCATTGAAACAACAAAGACCATGGAGGTCAGCACTTTGTCTCTGTCTGAGAAACTGTGTGACATTACAACCTGCAGGAACAGACAGGTGTATTTTAGATTATTAGTCACACATGAGTGCTGGTTTTGTTTGTCATCTCTTTACCTCTAGGGTTTCAGCATGTCAGAGATAACTTAGAATTATCCCAGGTGGACTACCATTGACTTTGGAGAATTTTATAACACTGATGTCTTTTACAAAAGAGTGGTTTGGGTGGTTATCATATTCTCTCAAAAATAGGGGCATCTCCTCTTCTGAATTCCTCTTAGTGAAGTAACTCCTGCCCTTCCCAGGAAAGGTCCTCTCTGCCAGCTTCGACCTTGCCTTCCTGAGAG
>NW_007726289.1:723926-728455 GCF_000696425.1 Galeopterus variegatus | reverse complement strand
GCCTAATCCATCCAAAACTTTCTCCAGGTAGACAGAACTGGCATTGAAACAACAAAGACCATGGAGGTCAGCACTTTGTCTCTGTCTGAGAAACTGTGTGACATTACAACCTGCAGGAACAGACAGGTATATTTTAGATTACTAGTCACACATGAGTGCTGGTTTTGTTTGTCATCTCTTTACCTCTAGGGTTTTCAGCATGTCAGAGATAACTTAGAATTATCCCAGATGGACTACCGTTGACTTTGGAGAATTTTATAACACTGATGTCTTTTACAAAAGAGTGGTTTGGGTGGTTATCTTATTCTCTCAAAAATAGGGGCATCTCCTCTTCTGAATTCCTCTTAGTGAAATAACTCCTGCCCTTCCCAGGAAAGGTCCTCTCTGCCAGCTTCGACCTTGCCTTCCTGAGAGGCTGAAATGTGCAAGCCATGGACAAGCTGTGCTCCTCTCAGTTTTTGCTTTGGATTTTCCTTTTCTTTCTCTAGTGTTCTTTTCCGTAACGGAGAAGCTGGTGGTTGATGAGGCCAGGTGGCAGGAGTCCTGCACATCAGTCGAAACTGAACTGCCTTATGCTATGCATGTTCCAAGCAAACCACACTCAACATTCCTTGAGGCCTACTGTCCTGGGGACACAGGGTTTAGTGAGACCAGAGGGAGACAGCAGATTCAGAAGGGTGAGCCTGTCTATGTCACATGAATTTCAGAGACATACTGTTCCCCAGGTGACTTTTTACTTTTTTAGAGTGTTTTGTCTGTATACGTAGCTGGGATTGGAAGTAGGTGAGGAGACAGTAGAAATGCAGACCCGAGAATCAAAGGGAAATTCAAGGTGATAAAGACCTAAAGACCATCCTATTTAGGATTTCCTCAAAATATTTCTTATATAATATGGTTTTGGTTCCCCTTAGGGCCCAGTTCACCCCTTTCAATGTATTCACCTGGTCCTGAAGGTCAGACTTCCTGCCATCATGAAGCGTTCTGACACCTCACTGCTATTACCTACCTCACCAGGTGCCAGGTAGTGACCAACTAGAATTGGTATGGATTATGCCAAGAGACCCTACATTTCCATCAGTTATAGCCTCCATTCGTCCCATGGAGCTGCTGTTAGTTTGTTTTGGGGGCTGCCTGTAGCCATAGCTGCAGGTCACATGGTAAGGATGATTGTATTGTCTCTAAGTTTAATAAGGACTGCTGCAGAACTTAGTTCATTTCTCCCTGTTGCTGCTAGTACACGGTACCACTGCAGCTGGCCAGACAAAGCAGTGCTGGGACTTTGGCTACATACTGGGGTGGGGGTGGGGGGGCGTTGAGAAGGAGGACCACTAGAAGATCCAGCAAGGTAGGTGGGTCGGGCTGAGGGAGATCATAGGAATAATCTACATTTTGAAGAAAAGAAAGAGATTATTTTTCTTCCTTTTTTTGTGTTTGGTTTTGGTTTTTAATGTTGAGACCACTAACAACTCAAGTCTAGGTTACAGCAAGCCAACTGAGGCAAACAAGTCCTGTAGAATCAAAGAGGTGAAGTCTTGACTACAGGAAGGAACTCAGTCAGGCTCAGTGTTTGAATGGGATAAAGGATAAGACATGTAAACTGAAATGTACTAGACAAATCTAAGCTGATTTTATTATCTCAAGACTGAAGCCCAGAAAGGTACCTGAGAAACCAAAAGTCGTGGAATTACTAATGGTCATTCTCAGAACATGTTATTTGCTATTCCCAACACTTTGCATATTTCCTGGCACATAATAGCTATTTAATAAGCAATGTCTATCTTTTAAAGAACTCCTAGTCCTTTTTGTTCTTAATTTGGAGACACAGATATGCCCAGGATGAGTCAAAGAATAGCCATAAGGTGAAAATGCTTGTGATTAGTCTATCTTTTAAAGAACTCCTAGTCCTTTTTGTTCTTAATTTGGAGACACAGATATGCCCAAGATGAGTCAAAGAATAGCCATAAGGTGAAAATGCTTGTGATTAAAAAAAAAAATTAATTAATATAGACTTTATCACCCTAGGGCTGCTTTGGTATAATAAAGATACATATTTGATCTGGGCTCCTGGTTCCTGGAGCAGAGCTCCTAAAACCCTGGAATTTCCTGAGTGATAGGAGTATCTTTTGTTTTTCATAATGAGCCCCTTTGGAACACACCTGAGTATATGCTAATAAGATGACTCAAGGTGGAGCCCAAAGATAGCCTCAGGATGGGGAGTGGTCACCAAAAACCCAAACACTTGACTAGAGAGTGGAAACTCTTGGACTCTCTCCTCCTCCCCCTCAACCCTGCCCTACATATCACTTCCATTTGGTTGTTCTCACTTTGTATCTTTCATAATAAACCAGTAAACGTAAGTACACACAGTACTTCAGTACAGAAGTTCAAGAGTTCTGTGAGTCATTCTAGCAAATTATTAAAACTGAGGGGGGTGCTTAGGGAATCTCGGAATTTGTAGCCAAATTGAAGAGAAGTACCTGTAGCTTGGTGTGTTAGTCTGTTTTCTATTGCTTATGACAGAATACCTGAAACTGAGTAATTTATAAAGATATGAAATTTGTTTCTTATGGTTTGGGGGCTGTGAAGTCCACAGTCCAGGAAGCGTATCTGGAGGGCCTTCTGGGTGGGAACTCTCTACTGGGTCCAGGAAGGCAGAGGGTATCATATGACAAGACTAATCGGAAGGGCTCTCTCATGTGCTCCTTATAAAGACACCAGTCAACACCCATAATAAGTCATTACTCCACAAATGGATTAATCCATTCACAAGGGCACAATCCACATGATCCAATCACCTTTCAAAGGCCCCACTTTTCAAATACCATAATCAGATTTCTCACCCTCTTAACACTGTTTCTGTGGGGATCAAGTTTCCAACACATGAACTTTGGGGAGACACATTTGACTCATAGCACCTGGGGACTGGGACTTGCTGCTGGGGTCTGAAGTAAGGGCAGTCTTGTGGGACTGAATCCTTAAATCTATGGAGTCTGATTCTGACTCCCGTAGTTAGTGTCACACTAAGACTGAATTGTTGGACACCCAGTTGGTGTTGGAGGATCAGAGAGCTGCGAAGAAGCACAGGAGAAGATACGTTTCTTAGGAGGCAGAAGTCTCACGTTCTACCCCTAGATTTGTCACTAACTTTAGTTGTGACAGTTGTCACTGAAGGAGTTACATTTTATAAGCTTAAAACATAATGATGAGTGTTAGGGAGATAAAGTACTTACTGTAAAACTACTTTTTCTAAGAAATACAGATCGTTTTCAACATTTAACCGCCAGAGTTACATAACTTTGATCATTTCACTCACTTGCTTGTAAACCTTTCACGACTTCCTTCAAAATGAATGCCACTCAATTTGGCTTTCAAATTCCCCTGCCATTTCAGCTTCTATGAAACTTTTTTAGCCTCGTGCTATGCTCCATCTGGTATCTATGATGTTGAAATCCTGGCTTGATGGAAAGTATGATGACTTCACATCCTTTCTCTCAAGTACAACACTGTGGCCTTCATCTGGTTAATACATATTGTGTCTACAACAGATATCACGTGTGCTGCGTCTCAGTTTTCATGTCTGTAAATGGTTTACCATATGGGTTGAACTGTGTCCCCCAAAACTCATATACTGATGTCTTAACCCCCAATACCTCAGAATGCGACCTCACTTGGAAATAGGGTCATTGAAGATAAAACTAGTTATATTAAGATGAGTTCATGATGGAATAGGATGGGCACCTAAGCCAATATGACTGGAGTCCTTATGAAAGAGGGAGATTTGGAAACAGATATGCAAGATGAAGGCAGAGAATGCGGTGATGCTTCTACAACCAAGGAGCACCAGAGATTGCCAGCAACCACTAGAAGCTAAAGGACAGGCATGGAACAGATTCTCACAGCCTCAGAAGGAAGCAACCCTGCTGACACTTTGATCATGGATTTCTAGTCTCCACAACTGTGAGGCAATAAATTTCTGTTTTTAAGTCGCTCAATTTGTGGTACTTTGTTACAGCAATCTTAGAAAACTAATACAGATACCAATATAAATTTCATGGGCTTGGGTTTTTTTGTTTGTTTGTTTTTGTGTGTGTGTGTGTGTGTGTGTGTGTGTGTGTGTGTATGTGTGTGTTTGGTAAGGTTTAAAAGAGAGAACTATGAAAATAAAGCACATGGTATAGACTCTGACACAAACTAAGGGCTAAGTATAAACATCTTGAATAAATAAATAAATCAACAAATGAAAAAAAGATGTTTGCATTGTGTCTCCACAATTATTGGAAAAAACAAAGATGTTGACCTCAAGTAGAAACATAGCAATTATTATAATGGCTGGAGTCTATGCCTAAGGACTCAGAGAGTTTAATATGTGTTTTTCTGTGCTGCTATGAACTGTCCACACTCAAAGATCAATGCTTGTCATGTTGTCTTTTGTTGCCTTTGTATTTTAAGGATATCATGCAAGGCAAGACAGCTTTGATTTAAGGAGAAAGGCTAAGTTCTGTTTTCTAACTTATTTGTATTTATCATTT
>NW_007726289.1:722210-723595 GCF_000696425.1 Galeopterus variegatus | reverse complement strand
AAAAAAAATTGGTAATGACTTAAAAAAAAAAAAAACTAATGTTGATTAGATAGAGTATGGGAACATGGGCTGGTGGGTGTTTAAATTGGACTGAATTTTCGGTAGAGCAAATAGGGAATGTGTACCAAAACAACTACCATGAACACATTCTAAAAGACTCAGTAATTCCATTTTTGAGTTGATTCTAAAGAAAAAATATTGAATGTAAACAAAAAACTGTGCAAGGATATTTATCACAATGTTTTTCATAAAAAGAAAAATTAAAATCAATTTCAATGGTTAAGTGGATATTACATTAATTAACTAATTGTTAGATTATTAAAACTCATGTAATAGATTTCTATGCAGACATTGGACATGGTATCACAAAATAATGATCAATTTTAAAGTATAATATAAAATTTATTTTAGTTATATCTATCTATATCTATCTTTAAAAAATATATTTTATTCTAAAACATTCAAAAGCAGGACATGTTATAGTCTTGTACTTATGTATCTCTAAATAAAATTAACCATGCTCCAGCATCCACCAACATGGCTGCTGCTAAATTCATTCTCAGACATTGGTAGGTGGCATCCAAGGGATCCTCCAGGAAGCCTGTGCTTATGTGCTGGTAGAGGTATTGGTTCCTTGTATCACTTTAGAGATGTTCACCACTCAAGTCCATCTCTTCTCTCCAGAGTTGGTAGCTCTGCANTGTGTGTGTGTGTGTGTGTGTGTGTGTGTGTGTGTGTGTGTGTGTGTGTGTGTTTGGTAAGGTTTAAAAGAGAGAACTATGAAAATAAAGCAAATGGTATAGACTCTGACACAAACTAAGGGCTAAGTATAAACATCTTGAATAAATAAATAAATCAACAAATGAAAAAAAGATGTTTACATTGTGTCTCCACAATTATTGGAAAAAACAAAGATGTTGACCTCAAGTAGAAACATAGCAATTATTATAATGGCTGGAGTCTATACCTAAGGACTCAGAGAGTTTAATATGTGTTTTTCTGTGCTGCTATGAACTGTCCACACTCGAAGATCAATGCTTGTCATGTTGTCTTTTGTTGCCTTTGTATTTTAAGGATATCATGCAAGGAAAGACAGCAGCTTTGATTTAAGGAGAAAGGCTAAGTTCTGTTTTCTAACTTATTTGTATTTATCATTTTCATCCAACTTGTCCATTCCACCTAAGGAATCCCAGAGAAGACATTTACAGTTAGCAGGTAAAATAATGCATTTATAAAGAGCACAGGATCTCTGCAAATGTGGCCCTTTTCAATACCTCTATCTTGAAAGTCTGTACTGGTCACCTTCTAGGTATCAAAGTTTTTGAAGAAAGCACTGAGTGTTGATGCCTAAGAACAATCAAAGACAAGATTTTGCACAAAAAAAA
>NW_007726289.1:719095-719746 GCF_000696425.1 Galeopterus variegatus | reverse complement strand
GGGCCGGCCCGGAACTCAAATAACTTTACAAGAAAATAACAAGCGACCCAATTAAAAAATGGGCAAAATAGCTAAGTAGGCATTTCTCTAAGGAAGATATACGAATGGCCAACAGACATATGAAAAAATGCTGAACATCACTCAGCATTTGGGAAATGTAAATCAAAACTACACTGAGATACCATCTCACCCCAGTTAGGATGGCTAAGTTCCAAAAGACTCTGAACGATAAATGCTGGCGAGGTTGCGGAGAAAAAGGAACTCTCATACATTGTTGGTGGGACTGCAAAATGGTGCAGCCTCTATGGAAAATGGTATGGAGGTTCCTCAAACAATTGCAGATAGATCTGCCATATGACCCAGCTATCCCACTGCTGGGAATATACCCAGAGGAATGGAATTCATCAACTTGAAGATATACCTGTTCCCCAATGTTCATTGCACCACTCTTTATAGTAGCCAAGAGTTGGAACCAGCCTAAATGTCCATCATCAGATAAGTGGATATGGAAAATGTGGTACATCTACACAATGGAATACTACTCAGCTATAAAAACGAATGAAATACTGCCATTTGCATGGAGGTGGGAAGGAGGTTTTGGTAATGGGCCACAATAATCACCCACATTGTATATTGGCAAAATAAAATTAA
>NW_007726289.1:716375-718676 GCF_000696425.1 Galeopterus variegatus | reverse complement strand
TTGCCGGACACGGAAAAAAAAAAAAAAAAAAAAAAAAAAAAAAAAAAAAGAAAATAATAATAAATAAATATATATATAAATATATATATATATCATGACACAAAGCCAGGGGCCAGATCATGAGGGCCTTTTTATATAAAATGCCCAAGTCATTGCTCATTTTTATACCACCTCTGAATTTCTGGATTACTGATTCATGCAGACATTTTGGGAGGACAAATGATAAGGAAGTTTATAAGACTGTTGCACCAAAAATTTCTCCAATTAATTTGATCAGTTATAAACTAAGTTTATAAGGGCCTAATGACATGAAATATACACAATAAACACCTAACAGTCCCACAATGCAGTACAGATTTTCAAATGAAATTATCAGTTAAATGCCTAAAGTATGATTATTACTAATCCTTACAAAAGGGCAGCAGAGTCATTGGTAGAACATCTTTTCCCCCAGAAGTGGATTTTCAATTCTTAAACATATGAAATGATGCTCTAAAAACCTTTCCAAAGAAGGGAAGATTTAACTTTTTGGCTCCTCACCAGAATAATGAGTTAGGATCACCAATAGAAAAAAACATACTAAATATCTCTTATGGATATCAAAATATCTGCTATAAATTTTTCTACTATATAGGACTAACCCAGACTACCTAATTTTGTTCATAACAACTATAAATATAACAGTTGAGACTACTCTACTCTTAATTAAAACTGTTGAAAATGGTTACCACTTCTTTTCAAAAAAAGAGAAAGTACCCATGTGATGCTGCTGCTCTTTTCACCGAGCCGACTTCTCACGGGTAGCAATCCTGAGGGTAGATACACACTTCATAGACACATGGGCAACGAGATAGAATGTATTGAGTGCCAGGAGACAAATATGGATTATATTCTTGGAGTTTCAATTTTATCTAGTGCTATGCAATATTTCTTCCAATTAAAAAAGCATGGTTTTAATATGGAATAGAATATAAAAGTAACATGAATATTTAGGATAAAATGGAGATTTATAAGCAATCTGAGAAATTTGTGGGGCCTTTATCAGTTAAAGACAAGCACCTATTCTTATCTACTACTAGGGACACTTTGAAGGAAATGCAGAGTCTCTCAACTTAGTATGATTTATACCAAACTAATATAAATTCTGTGGTTCTGGTACAAGATAACTCTCAAAGAACCAGAGCTTCCAGGGTTTCCTCAACCACCACCTAATATTACACTGGCATATATAGCCTGTCACAATCTAACCCCTCACAAATTCTCATCTCCTATCTCATGATTTTCAGTGCACTTCCCATGTTCCAGCCATGCTGTATGATGCCTATGTAGAGAAAACAGCATAGCCAGTTTGAAGTTACTACTTGAATGATAATGATGAAGCAACAAAGCCAACATGGGTGCGTACACAGGTTAAAACTGGCTAACCCCCTCTCTGTGTCCCATCTTCATGTCCTGTTTAATCACAACACTGTAATTTTGTATATGTCATACCCTCTGACTAGAATGCTTAGCTCCTCCTCCTTTATATAGAATCTGTGTAAAGTCTGATTTTTAAAGATTCTTCCTACAACTACTTCAGGCATCTTAATACTTCTCTTTTGTGAGTTATATGGAAATATAACTTAGTATATTGCTCTGTGTAACAATTATTTGTTTCCAGTTGATCTCTCTGACCTGAGTGTGAGCTTCTGGAGGGCATTAACTTATTCACCTGTTCACTTGTTAATTCTAGAGGAACTAACTTATTCACCTGTTTCATCACGGACCTATTCAATTCCCAGCAGTACAATGTGCTGGACATGTCCAGGCAGTTTTAAATAATTTTATCTTTTTCTCTGACTCTCAAGCCTGTACCAGTCCAACTTTCCTCTTCCGCTGGTCTCCACTGTCTAAATATTGCTCTTATTTCTGACTATTACAGTTATCATGTGATTCTAATGTATATATTTGGTGTACCACAGCATATAGTACAAGAATTATTTAAGCATTTATTAATTTCCTGAAGGATTAATTCTTCAGGTGCCACAATAAAGGTAGGGTAACATTTGAACTAGTCATTAAACATATTCAATAGTAAATTTTTTCTTTACTTTCTACACTTCATTCTATGGACAAACATAATTGATATCTTCCATTTTCAGTTATATAATAAACCTTGGATCCAAAAGTGGGGTTAATACATTTATTAAGAATATTTATGGGGCCGGCCCGGTGGCGCACTGGATAGTGCGCCGCTTGGGAAGTGCGGCGGCGCTCCCGCCCGAGGGTTCGGATCCCACATACAGACCAGTTCCTGCTCAC
>NW_007726289.1:714703-716110 GCF_000696425.1 Galeopterus variegatus | reverse complement strand
TTGCCGGTCCCCGGTCCGGTACGGGGGCAACACTGAGGGTTGCGATCTGTTGCCGGACACGGAAAAAAGACAGAAAAAAAAAAAAAGAATATTTATGGATTAAAATTAGAAATCAACAACAAACGAGATTCTGGAAACTATACAAACACATGGAAATTAAACAGCATTCTACGTAATGACATATGGGTCTAAGAAGAAATCAAACAGGAAATCAAAAAATTTATTGAAACTAATGAAAACAATGATACATCATACGAAAACCTATGGGACACTGCAAAAGCAGTACTAAGGGGGAAATTTATCACATTAAATGCTTACTTCAGAAGAATGGAAAGATGGCAAGTGAACAACCTAATACTTCACCTTAAAGAACTAGAAAAACAATAACAATCTAAACCCAAAGTTAGCAGACGGAAAGAAATCATTAAGATCAGAGCAGAACTTAATGAAATTGAAACCCCCAAAACAATACAAAAGATCAATGAATCAAAAAGTTTGTTTTTTGAAAAGATAAATACAATTGACAAACCATTAGCACAGCTAACTAAAAAAGGAAGAGAGAAGATCCAAATAACAAAAATTAGAAATGAAAAAGGTGATATTACAACTGATTCATCTGAAATACAAGGAATCATTCGAGACTACTATAAACAACTACATGCCAACAAATTTGAAAATCTGGAGGAAATGGATAAATTTCTGGACACACACAATGTACCAAAACTGAGCCAAGAAGATGTAGAAAATCTGAACAGACCAATAACAGTAAAAGAGATGAAGCTGTTATCAGAAGGCTCCCCACAAAGAAAAGCCCAGGACCAGATGGATTCACAGTAGAATTTTACCAAACATTCAAAAAGGGATTGACAGCAATTCTCTACAAACTATTCCAAAATATTGAAACAGGCATTTCTCCCAAACTCATTCTATGAAGCAAACATCACCCTGATACCAAAACCAGGTAAAGATACAACTAAAAAAGAAAACTACAGGCCAATATCCTTGATGAATATAGATGCAAAAATTCTCAATAAAATAAAAGCTAACAGAATACAGCAACTAATATGCAAAATTATACAGCACGATCAAGTGGGATTCATCCCAGGGGTGCAAGGTTGGTTCAACATACTCAAATCAATAAATGTGATACACCATATCAATAAAATCAAACACAGGGACCATATGATCACCTCTATAGGTGCTGAAAAAGCATTTGATAAAATTCAACACTCATTCATGATAAAGACTCTGTATAAGTTAGGTATAGAGGGAAATTATCTCAGCATAATTAAAGCCATGTATGATAAACCCACTGCCAATATCATCTTGAATGGGGAAAAGCTGAAAGCTTTTCCTTTAAGAACAGGAACTAGACAAGGATGCCCACTCTCACCACTCCTATTCAAC
>NW_007726289.1:712789-713797 GCF_000696425.1 Galeopterus variegatus | reverse complement strand
TGTTGGAAGTAATAGCCAGAGCAATCAGAGAAGAGAAGGAAATAAAGGGCATCCAGATTGAAAAAATGAAATCAAAATGTCCCTGTTTGCAGAAGACATGATCCTATATATCGAACAGCCTAAAGCCTCTACAAAAAACTCTTGGAGTTGATAAATGATTTCAGCAAAGGAGCTGATACAAAATCAACTCACAAAAATCAGTAGCATTTCTATTCTCCAATAGTGAACATGCTGAAACAGAAATCAAGAAAGCCTCCCCATTTACAATAGCCACCAAAAAATAAAATACTTAGGAATTGAGTTAACCAAGGATGAGAAAAATCTCCATAATGAGAACTACTAACCACTGCTGAGAGAAATTAGAGAGGATACAAGAAGATGGAAAGATATCCCATGCTCTTGGATTGGAAGAATCAACATTCTGAAAATGTCCATACTACCCAAAGTGATATACAAATTCAATGCAATCCCCATCAAAATTCCAATAACATTTTTCTCAGAAATGGAAAAAACTATCCACACATTTATCCAAAAAAAAGACCATGCATAGCCTAAGTAAGTCTGAGCAAAAAAAAAAATAAAGCTGGAGGCTTAACACCACCTGAGTTTAAGCTATACTACAAAGCTAAAATAGCCAAAACAGCATGGTACTGGCATAAAAACAGAAACACTGATCAATGGAATAGAGAATCCAGAAATCAACCCACATACCTACAGCCATCTGATCTTTGACAAAGGCACCAAGCCTATACACTGAGGAAGAGACTGCCTCTTCAAGCAAATGGTGCTGGGAGAACTGGATATCAATGTGCAGGAGAACGAAACTAGACCCATACCTCTCACCATGTACTAAAATCAACTCAAAATGGATTAAAGAATTAAATATACACCCTGAAACAATAAAACTACTAAAATAAAACATAGGAGAAACACTTCAGGAAGTAGGACTGGGCACAGAATTCATGAATATGACCCCAAAAGCACGGGCAACCAAAGGAAAAATAAACA
>NW_007726289.1:588247-712301 GCF_000696425.1 Galeopterus variegatus | reverse complement strand
AGGAACTCAAACAACTTTACAAGAAAAAAACAAGCAACCCAATTAAAGAATGGGCAAAAGACCTAAGTAGGCATTTCTCAAAGGAAGATATACGAATGGCCAAAATACACATGAAAAAATGCTCTACATCACTCAGCATTTGGGAAATGCAAATCAAAACCACACTGAGATACCATCTCACCCCAGTTAGGATGGCTAAGTTCCAAAAGGCTGTGAATGATAAATGCTGGAGAGGTTGTGGAGAAAAAGGAACTCTCATACATTGTTGGTAGGACTGCAAAATGGTGCAGCCTCTATGGAAAGTGGGATGAAGGGTCCTCAAACAATTGCAGATAGATCTGCCATATGACCCAGCTATCCCACTGCTGGGAATATACCCAGAGGAATGGAAATCATCAAGTCAAAGGTATACCTGTTCTCCAGTGTTCATTACAGCACTCTTTCCAATAGCTAAGAGTTGGAACCAGCCCAAATGTCCATCGTCAGATGAGTGGATATGAAAAATATGCTATATCTACACAATGGAATACTACTGTGCTATAAAAAAGAATGAAATACTGCCATTTGCAACAACATAGATGGACCTAGAGAGAATTATATTAAGTGAAACTAGTCAGGCACAGAAAGAGAAATATCACATGTTCTCACTTATTTGTGAGAGCTAAAAATAAATAAATACACAAACAATGGGGGGGGGAGAGAGAAGAAGACACAACAATTACAAGTCCTTGAGGTTGATACAACAAGCAAACAGAAAGGAGTTTGTTGGGAGGGAGGGGGGGAGAGGGAGGAGGGAAGGAGGATTCGGTAATTGGCCACAATAATCAACCATATTGTATAGTGACAAAATAACATAAAACTAAAAAAAAAAAAAAGAAAAAGAATATTTAGATTACATTTAGGAATTTTAAATTATCTAAAATATGTTTTTCACACCCACTCCAAAATTATTAATTTCTTAGCCATTTTAATGGCATACATCGTGATTTGATATGCTTGCAAATAGACCTCCCTATATAAAAGTTAAACAGATGACTTTTTATCTGATCGTTTTTCCAGAAGCTAAAGTTTAAAGTGGCAGAGATACTTTAGGCCAAATTTGGAGATGTGGAAATTTGTTTGTTTTGTGTTTTTGTGTGTGTGTGGCTGGCTGGTTCAGGGATGCGAACCCGTGACTTTGGCATTGTAAGGCTGTGCTCCAACCAACCGAGCTAACCAGCCAGCCCCAAGATGTGGAAATTTGTATAGCATTCTCTCTTCTAGACTTATCTTGAAAGAGCAATATATTTACCCGCTTTTTACCTAAGCTTTTCATGACAAATCAAGCTGCCGGGCTGGCCCGTTAGCTCAGTTGGTTAGAGCACAGCCTTGTGACACTAACTAAGGTCAAGGGTTTGGATTCCCCCATACTGGCCAAGCCGCCAAGGGGGAAAAAAAAAGCTGCCATAGTTGATCTTAAATCTAATTTCTATAACATTACATTTTGTTGCTATGCCAAATGTTAGGATTTCACAATAGAATTTTCTGATTTTCCAAGGTCAGTTCAGAACAGACCTTTGATTTACCAGAGATAAGACTTGTTAAACCTATCATAATACAAAAGAAATGTTAAATCATTTTATGTTAATAATGGTTAGATTGCAGGGCAATAACTTAGATTGCCTACAAATGACTACAAAATATAGCTCGAGTATATTTTAGATTGACTATAGATAATTACAAGCAAATTAGTAGCTGCTTCCCAATTTGTTTTTGCATTCTCCCCCCAAACCCAGTTTTCAAGATATAGACTTTTTAAAAATAAATGTGGATTATTGGATTATACATCATTCATAACAAAACATCTTTTAATCATCCTAATTATAATAATGAATATTTTGGTATCAAAGTTTTACTAACATCTTAGTTAAAAAGTCATTTAAAATTTCTTTTCAGGGGCCGGCCCGGTGGCGCACTGCTATAGTGCGCCGCTTGGGAAGTGCGGTGGCGCTCCCGCTGAGGGTTCGGATCCCACATACAGACCGGCTGCTCGCTGGCTGAGCGAGGGGTGGGAGCAACACCGAGGGTTGCGATCCCGTGGCCGGTCCCGGTCCGGTACGGGCGCGACAGAGGGTTGCGATCCGTTGCCGGTCACGAAAAAAGACAAAAAAAAAAAAATTTCTTTTCAAAGTTGAGACATCTGTTGAGAGCAAATACATTAAATGTAGATTATCCTAAATAGTCCAAAATATATGGGGTGAAAATTTAAAAATCATTTTTTTACTCATATGAAAGGATTATTTGGGGAACTCTAAAAGCATAAATAAAAGTATTTCCAGAAATCCATAGTGGAATAATAAATATATGAATAAATTTATTCTCTTTTAGAATTATATAAGTTTAAAAACCAAACAATGAATGTGGTAGAATGACCTATTATTGTAAGTTTACAACTTACAAGATTGCAAAACATGCCATTTTTAAGAGACCATATTGCAGAGATGCCGATGGTTTTTGCATTTTATGATTCTACTGGGTCTCTTAGGTGTTTGCTTTGGGCATAATTAGGAGAATACATTCCTTTTGACAGCAACTTGAACTCAAATTTAAAAGACATAAATATAATTTAAGAGGCACAGGTTTACCTTAGGGTGCAGGAAGAATAAAAGCATAAATAAGATTAACAATACAAGACATTTATAGAGGACAAATATAAAGAACAAAAATGACGCTGTTTTATGGGTCACATATTAAATATGAGTAGAACAATCAGGTAATTTTTTTAAAAAGGGCATACTATTTTTACATTTTAATTTTACATTTAAAATATTATAAAAATTAAATTTATACAAAGGAAAAAATTATGAGTCACACGATTAAAGAAATGCTAACAATGTTACTTATATATTTTATAGGTATAAAATGATCATATTTAAAAAGAATAAAACCTTTATCACGTTTTCTTAAAACCCACCAAAGTATTACATGAAAAATTTGTACTTTAGATGAACTATCTTTAATTATTATGTAAATTAGCTACTGCTTATATAAATATCTCCTAAATTAAAATCAAAATTGTTAATAATTCTCAAGTCAGAAACTCAGATTTTAATGTATCTAAATGAAATTAATAGCAACGCTTTTTAAATTCTACTTTATGACATTTAATATCCTATTGAATAGTTAATATATATAAAATAGTTTTGCACTTGTTTTTAAAGGTAATTTAATGTTAAAACTGAAATAAAGTATATTACTTAAGTATATTTACTACGTCTTCAGTTGAAAAATGGGTTTGCTTAAAAATTGTCTACACATTTACATAAGTATTACTTAAGTATATTTACTACGTCTTCAGTTGAAAAATGGGTTTGCTTAAAAATTGTCTACATGTGCAATTCTTTTTATTTTTATTTTTCACTAAATAATGACTAGTATAAATATAGGATTTTGAAATATTCTCATGACTTGAATCACTGGGGGGTATACATTGGTTTTTTTGCTTTCAAATTGTTTATTAGATGACTTCTGAAACCTCAACTATTCTCTTCTATTTTATGGTTTTGTCTCCCAAAGTGCTGACATAGTCATTCTGTGATAGATGCATGTTTAACCACCTTTTGTAGTTTACTGATCCTTGGGGAGACATACAAAAGACTCTGTTATGATTACTGTGGTTGATTATGCAGTTAATATGAGTGAAGTGATTACAAATTTGTGACTGCTATAGTTTGAAGTTTTTATAATTGAAACAGGAGATTTTATACTAGAAAATAATAGGCTTTTTTATTCATGAAGCTAAAGACTATTCTTAATGTTACAAAAATATTTATGAACTATGATGATATACTAATGGCCCTTTAAAATTAATATGACAGTAACAATAAAGACAATTTATATCAATCTGAATTTTTTTTTTACTAATTATAAATTTACATAAAGGAAAAACTATAGAAATTAGATTTCTAAACTAGAGAACTATTAGAATTTGGGCTCTTTTTTGTGTGTGAAAAATACATTGAGGTAATGCCAAATCTAAAAGTAAGATCAGTGTAGTGTATGTACACAAAGAATCATAAGTGGTATTTGTGTTCCTTGCTTTGATAGATATGGGGAGTTTCTCAGAATAATTTCAGATTTTATAAGAGACTTTTAATTAACAAGGTGAAATCAATTGTTTGATAACCTCATCATTCTTTAAACACTACTCCTAATATTTGCTTATCCTTTCTTTTTTGTGTCTGTGTGTGTGCTTATCCTCTCTATTTTTCTTTCTGCACAATCTAATAATTAAAGGTCTAAACACATTGAAGTCTGGAATCAAGGGTTATACACAAGTCAGTTCAGAATTTTGAACTGGCTGTATGAAGTATCATCTGGCCTTTACTTTATAACAAAGCTGGTTCTTTTAATAGTTAATAACAGAAAAAAATTACAGATTTGGGCTATTAGGAGGTAACAGGTGGCAGAATATGAAGCCAAGATATGCCCATTATTGACTTTCTATCAGTTACATCTTGTGCATGTTAAATAATAATGATAAAGTGAACAAGTACACATAGCAATGTTTTGTTTATACTGAGGTGCAAGTTTATGTAAAACACGGTGGAAGTTTGGGTTTTCTGTAAAAAATATGCCTCATTACTGCTTAATTATTTACACTGTAAAGTTTTATCTCTCCAATATGATTACTGCATCTTGAATATTCTTTTTGTTTTTCCCACAGTCTAATTTAATGCTGGGCACATGATAGTAGATTAAGAAATTTTTCTTTTTTTTTCCTTTTTTTTTTGTCTTTTTTCGTGGCCGGCAACGGATCGCAACCCTCAGTGTCGCGCCCGCACCGGACCGGGACCGGCAACGGGACCGCAACCCTCGGCATTGCCCCCGCACCTCGCTCAGCCAGTGAGCGGCCAGTCCGTATGTGGGATCCGAACCCTCGGCGGGAGCGCCACCGCGCTTCCCAAGCGGCGCACTATCGCAGTGCGCCACCGGGCCGGCCCCAAATTAAGAAATTTTTAAAAATACTTAGTTAATCACAGATCTATAGGCACCATTTATAAGGGGAATACAATTTAAAATTAGAATAACTCAAAAGTACCCAATCTGAGAGCAGTCTTGTTCACAGGTTTGTAGTTATCAAAGGATAACACTTTGAGAAGCCAGTTTTACCTGTGAGGTTCTCTCAAACATTCTGGTCAAGGATTATTTGTGACATAGGTTATTATATTTTTCTTTTTAAATAATAATTCCTTGAATGTTTGACTTTAACAAAAGAAATTACCTAAGGTAAAATAAAATCATGGATTTTATTATTATATAAAGAGAATCATATAGACAGAAAACATAGTGTACCCATTCTTTAATGATTTTGTTTTGTTGTTAATTTGTTTTCTTAGTGTTATAACTGTCAATTTCATTTTAACTCATTCATTCATTCAACTAGAATTTTCTAAGCACCTACTACATACTTGGCTCTAATCAAGGCATTGGCAATACAAGGAAGACAAGAGTCTGGTTCTCCTAGATCTTATATTCTGGGAGGAAAAAGACCATAAACAAGCAAAAAGTAAATAAGATGACAGAACAGAGTTCCAGAGGTGGGGTGTAAGAAAAGGCAAAACTAGATGTTCTAGGAAGGCCTCTTCGACAAAATAATATTTGACCTGTGACTGAACAATAAATAGGAACCATTCGAATCCTTGATGGAACAACAGCAATGGTAATGACCTTTGTTTAGGAATAATAAGAATACAAAAATGGGGCTGGCCCCGTGGCACACTCAGGAGAGTGCGGCGCTGGGAGCGCAGCGATGCTCCTGCCGCGGGTTCGGATCCTATATAGGACTGGCCAGTGCGCTCACTGGCTGAGCGCGGTGTGGGCAACACCACACCAAGGGTTGCGATCCCCTTACCGGTCATGAAAAAGACAAAAAAAAAAAAAAAATGATGAATATACTGTGTAAGGGGCAAACTGCACAAGGTAAAGTTGGAGTGGTAGGCAGAGGACAGAGCATATGGGACTGTTATGTCATGGAGAGGAGTTTGGACTTTACTATAGTTGCAATGAGAAGTGACTGGATAGTGTTTAGTGGTTTACTTTTTGAAAAGATCACTTTAGCTGCTCTGTGGAGAACATACACAGAGTGTTGAGGAAAGCAACATAAAAAGCAAAAAAGGGAAACCAAGCTCTTTATGTTGTTATGACTTAAGTTATATATATATATATGTGCATATATTTGCTTTATCCTGGTTTAATATTTTATCATGGTTACCTTGCCATTTCTTTTCAAATTAATTACTTATGCTTGATGTGGGCAGCCCTATTAAGAACTCGTATTGCTCTAATATAGGTGGGTTAATTTTTTTTCAGTTTTTTCTCAGTTTATCTGACATCTGTTTTAATAATTCTAAGTACTTCAGATTTAAGGGTGAGAATTCCGTATGCTACTCAAGTTTCTTTTTTCTCAGGACTGGGTAGCTAGGAAAAGCAAAGCTGTAGCTGGTTTCTGATATCCCTTTTGGGTTTATTGGAAGCACTGTGCCTGATGCACTCTATCTAGTCATGGGTATGTCCGTTCCTCTTGAATAGTGCTCTTGGGCTTTGATGGATTCTTAGAATATCTAATTTTAATCAGCTATATTTATTCTGTGGCTGTCACCCTCCACCCAACCCAGATTTCACCCACCCCTTGAAGCAACTTTTTCCACTCTCTCCCCAGGCCAGAGGGTAAATACTGAAAACCAATAGGAGGTGTCATGTCTTTGGGTGCCTCTTTCACCTGGGAATTAACTTCCTCAGATGATCTTATTCTTAGTATTTTCTTCAGTTTTCCCTTCTTATTAAATCCTAGTATGCCTGGAGATAATGCTCTAGGTTGTCTTGATTATTCTGCCTTTCTTCTTTAGCTTTCCTCCCTGCCAGGAAAAACCTGAATGATAAGCCCTGGTTCTTTTTATTCCTACCAGTAAAAAACAGTTGAAAGGGAAAAACTAGTCTCTTGAGGGATTTTCCACGTCTTTGTCCTGGGTTACTAATTGCTCCCCCTGTTTTTATCTCTCCAGATTAAAGGAAATTAGGTTGAACTTTCAGTATTTTAATTAATCCCCTTCCCTACTCTTCCTATCACCATACCAGAAGGGAACAGAGAGAGCAGGCAGGCCAATTCCTGAAATCCATTACCTGTCTTTTTTCCTGCTTGCCATTTTTCAGAGATTATAGTCATAATTTCATGCATATATATATAGATTCCATTATTGTTAGGTGTAGAGGGTGTCAATAGGTCTGAAAATCAACGGATTAGGAAAAAAAGACAGCAGGAAAAACACTAGGGCCAAACTTCCATAGTTTAGGAGAGTCACAGAAAGTGATTGCTGGAAGAGATTTTGGAGGTAATCTATGTTAGTAGTTCCCAACCCTGGCCATGCAATCTTGCTAGGCCCACTCTGTATAGCAAACACATATGTCGTAGCAATTGTAAGTACTATGTGGTGCCAGGACTGTTCAAAGAACTTTACACACACACCCATTTAATCATCACTACAACCCTGAGACAGGAGTTAGCATTTATCTCCATTTTATAGATGAAATGAATCACAGAGAGGTTAAATAACTTGCCCAAGGTCATATAGCTGGAAAGTACTGAAATCAAAATTCAAATTCAGGTAATTCGGCAACATTGTCCAGTTTCTAAAACAATATAGAGATTGTCTCTATGTATCAGAGATCTACACTGCTAATTTAAGCCAGAGCTGAGACCAAAATACTGAACTTCTAGATCCAACAGCATCATTTTCACTAATTCTCATTTATTAAATGCTTATCTCACTTGGTAATCCTACAACTCTGGAGGTAGCTATCATTATCTTAATTTTAAAGAAATAGCTTGAAGAGGTAAAGCAAATCAGTGGCAGAGCCAGCATGGGAATCTAAGTCTCTCCACCTCCAAAGCCCTAGTTAAATTGGTTGTACCTCTATTCAACTGTTTGAATGCAAAATAATGCCTTCCTTTATAACATGTATGTTAACTTTTAACTGATTTCTATTAAATTCCAAATAAGCTCATTTTGACTTACTGTAACAAATTTCTTATTCTGAATTATCTGTTAAAAAGTCTATTTTAAGAAAAGTACTAAGGCCGAATTTTACACATAGAAGGCTAAAGAATAATTCTGTAGGCAGAAGTCCATGGTTAGAATCATTAGTGTTTGGAGCAGGACACATAGGACTTGTCTAGGCATGCTATAATATTAGTTTTGTGAAACTCTGGTTACAGTAATAAACAGCTACTTTTATCCAAACCAATGCCATTCCCTACATTAAAAAAAGATAATTAAAATCTCAAACAGAAAAATTAACACATACATTGGAACCCTTCCTACATTCTTTTATGTTCTAACACTCAGTTACTATCTCTAACCTTTGTTTTCCTCATGAAAGCCAGTAAATCATGACAAACCCACACTCAGAAACATTTATATTTAGAATAGCCAATGCTTTAGAAAAACATATTGAATTATAAAGTCCTGTTTTTCTAGAAACACACACTTACTTCTGCTTTTTTACGAGCTTCCATAGCTTTCATAAGCATCATATGTTGTCGCCTTCGCTCTCGTTCCTATTAGGCCAGATAAAATTAAGAACATAAGGAGAATAACTCAACCACAGTTAGCAGTTTGATTTTCAAACGGAAAAAAAAAAAAAAAACAACAACCAAAAAACTCAATATAACATGTTTAGCATTTAGAGACAAGTCACAGTAAATACTAAATATAAGACAAGAATGGCCAGTCTGTGCATGTTTTAGTTCAGGTTTAGAAAGCAAATACAAGAACAATCAAAAGCAAAAAGGTAAAGCAATGAACATGGAGACAGTGTAAACAGAAGCATACAAGATTTACTTATGGTCAGTTGTGATGCTCCTTCAAAAGCTGGCAGAACAAAAAGCATAATGGTTGGCTGGAACAGGTCAGTTACCTTACATCTGCTATTAGATAAATGGCAAATGCTTACTATAGCCAATTAATCAAAAGGTTGTGTTGTTCTTAAATTTTTAGATCAGGCAGAAATTGATTTATTTATAGCCACTTTCACTTCATGGTTTTAGAATTGGTTATTTTAATTTCAAGAATAAAATTATTTTGTAAATCCAATAAGCCACCAATAAATTAGAAAGTTTTTTTTTTTTAAAGCTTTTATACCATTCTAGTTAAACTAGTGTTGGTTCACATACAAACACCAATGAAATGGGATATTCCTATTTACTGATGTCTGCCACTTGATGCACTATTTAAAACCACAAAAGCTGCACCATGGGCTAATAAGTGGAATCTAAAAGGTACAATATAAAAATAAGGTAAGCACTAGCTTAACTCGATAATCTCATTTTATTTTAAAATAAAAAATCACATATTTATAATAGCTAATTGAATTTGTTTATTTGGTCCCTCCAAAGGGATATTTCTAGAATTATTTATAAAATTTGTCTATAAATCCAGAATATATCTCATATTCTCTCATCAAGCAAACTCAAAATTCCCATTGTATTCAATGGCAGTTTTGCATCTAGAATGATGGGAGAATACGAGTCATAACTATCTAATTGTATAGTGATCCAACTTTCCTTGTGACATCAGTAATGTAAATTTTTAGAGAGCAGCCTTACTTAAAGCTTGTACAATTCAATGAAAAATCTTGGAGATGTATCATACTTCTTTACAGACAGACAAGCAGATGTATGCAATGCACTGTGCTGTAAAGCCATGCAGCAGTATGTAATATGACAGCAGCCAGTGCTACACTTTATGCATTGCTATGACAACCATATCACAACCAAATCACAATGCGGTGTTAGATGTACAAAAATAAACATACCCATACCATATCTAGTCTATGCCTCTCCAACTCCTGGTAGAAAGAGTTGGCACAACATTATGAAACAGAAATCACAGAGTCATAAAACCAATTTATAACCCCCCCAAAGACACCAATACCAAAGCAAGGAAATAAACCGTAAGATGAAGGAAAAACTTAAGCAGAAATTATATTGAAAAATTCAAAGAAAGTATTTTGAAGATTTTCCCCCAAATAGGTTTAAGCAAAATTATAAAATGAATATTTCAACAGTTATATAACTATATGTATACAGACCTGATGCTTCAGGAGAACAGCTTGTTGTCTTCTCATTTCTTTTTCCTTAAAAATAACAAACTTTTAATATACGGTTTTTAGGAAAGATTTTGAACATACTATAGTTATTAAAAGTTCATTTTCTGAGATTCTGCAGTCTTCCATTAGATTGAACCATATGAGAATGGCAATATTCAATCTTTTTTTCTTTCTTTTTTTTTGCAGCTGGCCAGGAGTGGGGATCTGAAACCTTGACGTTTGTGTTACAGGATGTACTCTAACCAATTGAACTAACTGGCTGGCCCTTCAATCGTTTCTTACTTATAAAATGGCAATTCAATTTCCTGTGGTTCTACCTAATACTTACATAAAAATCATGCAATATAGTATCAAGGATCTTTCTTCAGGAGGCTTTTCATGAGTGACCTAACAGCACACTTCACTGGCACATTCACTGAACAGACTGGCTAGATGGTCACAGCTTATTAGATACAACTGTCATATGTATTTATTTTTATTACTTTAATACATTATGATGAAACCCTCGAATCTAGCTGATTAGAACCCTTTCCACTCTGACTAAAAACTCCCAAATATAATTAATAATTGATAATTAATTATAATTATAATTAAGGATCTATTTCATTATATACACTGAGATTATAATGCCTACCTATGATTTGGGGCACCATCCCCAGGGGATGGGGTTTAATGCAAACAATTCTAGGAATGTCAGCAATTTTAATATTTTTATAATGGTAAAATCTGGATGAATTTAATATTAAGGACAGACATGAAGAGGGATAGGAATCTAAAGAACAAAGTAAGAGAGTCCAAGTAGAAAGTTATTACTGGTGAATAACAGTTGATAAAATTAGGTTTTGTTTCTGTAGGCTTTTCATTTTTAATAGATAAAACAGTTGCTAGACATTAAAAAAGAAAGCTATAAGGACAGAATCAGATTCAGGACATAGTTTAGAACACAAACATAAATGACACACAAAATAGTTTGGGGAGAATAATTCTTATCCAGCAAAACTATATAGAGGTATCACGCAATAGAGTTTGCATCTTTGATTTGATGTCTCTTATTTAAAGAGCTCAAAGCATCACATAAAACGTATATAATAAAATAAAAAATATATGTACATACACATACAATAAAAGCACACATAATACACATTATATCTGCTAAATATATTTTTAGATAGTCACTTTGAGGAAAGCTATTTTTTACATATAATTGATGCTGGTATAACATGTAGTTTTTATTTTTGAAAAATAAAAACTATGATTCTCGTCTAAACTAACCTTTATTCGTTTCTCGGCCTCCAATAATTTGGCATTTGCCGCTTCTTCCTTCTTTTTCTTTTTAGCCTGTGCATGCAAAACAGGTCTCAAAGTCATGCAACAGCACTGCTACAACTTGCAAATAATCTCAGACTTGAAATGAAGCTACATGCCTCACAAGGTACAAAACAATATGTAACATATATTTAGACAATTACAGATTTTCCTCCAGTTAATGGTATATATAACATAGTATTTTGTTTCTAATTTAAAGATTAGTATTAGGATATACAAAAAATTCTTAAACTCATAAGAACATAACAGATTTTCTTATATTCAAACTCTGTTGAAAGTCTGAAATAATTGAGTGTTTATGTTATTTTACCTTAAAACACAGAAAATAATTTTGTCATTTATTGCTTTTTTCTTATTTTAAAAACTAAAACAGTCACTGTAAAATCAAATGTGAGCTTCATATATTAAAGTTATTAACACTATCTAGTAGTTTCATAACTATCTAGTATTTATTGTCAAGTTACTTTAGGATAGAAATGTTTTCAATATGAGGGATTTAAGATTAATTTAAAATGGGTAAGGGAATATGTGTATATTTCTAGAGGAAAACTGTAACACAGAAAACCTCAGTTATCTGGAGCCCTTAGGGAATAAACTGTTCCATAAGCTGCAGTTTCCTGAATAGCTGAGAGGTTATAATAATTTTAAACATTAAAAGTTTATTTTCACTATTTTGGATGAAAATAATTTTGAGACATATGCCTGCTTAGATACAGTACTCTTAAACATAATTTGGCTTTTTCTTGATGACTCAATGTGACTACTTTGAACATCAGTTATTATACTACACAGCTATTAAGGTGTTGAAAACTGATTGTTATTCAATTAAAAGATTACAAACTGTTGCTAGGCTTTTGAGTTCCTGTATTTGCTAGTGGGAGTTTTTCTATATTTTCCCTTGCTGTCTTTTGGCTATTACTTTTGCTGTTGACAGTACAAGTATACGTCCTCTATCCCTATTCTAATCAGCTTGCAGGGAAGAGGGGTCTGTTAGAAACCTGAAAAACAAGCTGGTAAAACTATTTCTACACATAAAATTTACTTTTACTTTTAGAATGATTACTTTTGTAAACATTTGTTTCTAAATTAAAAGTAAATATCTGACAATAAGTCCTAATGACTTCTAAAAGTCAAGAGTTTTAGACATGAACTTTATGATAACTATATTGGCTGCTCAGAGGTTTTCCTTTTTTTTTTTGTCTCATTTCCTGGGTTTTTACTGTAAAGATTAGTTGAGCTTGCTAAATTAGGTTCAGATGTATTATGTTTAAAGAGTATTTCTGATGGATATGTTCATTTGAATGAGTGGGAGAACATGTAGGCAAAAATTTTATTTTCGTCTCATTTCCTGGGTTTTTACTGTAAAGATTAGTTGAGCTTGCTAAATTAGGTTCAGATGTATTATGTTTAAAGAGAATTTCTGATGGATATGTTCATTTGAATGAGTGGGAGAACATGTAGGCAAAAATTTTATTTTCACAGACTTTAAAATATATGACTATATTACTTTAATTGTATTAAATTTAAGAATTTTACCTCTAGAATTTGCTGGGCTCGAAGTTCTTTTTCCATTCTGATTTGCTGTATTCTTTTAATTTTTTCCTGTAGAAAAAATTATAATTTAAGATAATAAACTAAATATCTAGGTGAAAAGGGTTTAAGTGGAATCAAATAAGATGTAAGTAAAAAATTACCAAAGGCTATCCATGCTGAATATAAACATTTAGTTATCTAGTATAACATCATATATATTTTCATATATTAAATTAATACGATTTTATAAAATTTCTCATAATAATTTGTAAAATACAATGCTAAATAAATACACAGAAACAAAGTAAACCAAGCTGATCAAACTCATATAGCCTGAGGACCTTTATAAATATTTGCAATTACAAGTAATACTTAATTTGAAATAAGTATAGGATAGAATAGTCGAAAAAATAGTTTATCAGAAGTCATAAACATAGGCTACTTCTGGTTACTGTCATTTACTGAATTATCTTGAGCAAATAATAAATATTTTTCTATAAAATAGGGAGAGGTACTTGCTCTTTTCTCACTTTTTCATGATTAAATAAAAAATGCTTTAAAAGTATATAGTGACACAATTGTAATAGGTTATTATTAACAATAATTTCGACTCGAAAATTTATTTTACATGTTGAATAACATTGCTTTAATTAATTAATTAATTAATTTTGGGGGCAGCTGGCCAGTATAGGGATCGAACCCATGATCTCAGTGTAATTAGCACCAGGCTCTAACCAACTGAGCTAACCATCCAGCCCAGAAATTGCTTTTAACAACCACAATAAGCCCATTTCAGAAATAATCTGTAAATTAATTTAGAATGAAATAATTACAATTTAATATTCCAGGGCATTATTTACTTGACAAAATTGGTGTACACATTGTCTAAATTTAATGCACTGGTTATTAGTTAGGTTTTATAATTTACTGATCATCTAAATTTTGATAAGAATTTGTATTTTGATTTTAAAAAATTATCTTATATGCTATAAGCACACTGTTAGCAATTTCATGTCCATAAATTCCTTCTAAACTCCCAAATTGGTAGTGATGAGAACAGATATATAGTTTTAACAACAACAAAAAAAGCCCAAAGTGTCCTACTTGCAAATTGTACTTATCCCAGTACGGGCGCGACACTGAGGGTTGCGATCCGTTGCCGGTCACGAAAAAAGACAAAAAGGAAAAAAAAAAAAAAAACAAATTGTACTTATCCCAGAAAATACATTTTACATTGCTGTATGTTATAATACGTGCTCCAATTTCCAGATGCTGATTGTACATTTTGAAGCTATACTTAAATATGTATTTTAACTTATTTGGTTTTTTGTACACTGATGTTATTGAGTCCCTGCAGGGGTCTACTGCAAGATAATGAGATTTCAGGAATTACTATTCTGTTCAGAAAATTCATCACATTCTTTGATTTTGCTGTTGGTGATCCTGTGTTGGTAGTGAATATTAATTATAGCTTGCCAAGAACAAAAACCCAAGAGTATCTTTTGCATCACTTCCAAGTCTTAGAGAAAACTGTATTTGATCCATATTTGAAATATTAATTTGGATTAGAACTTGATACCTGAGAAAAGCATACTCTTGATCTAATTTTTCTACTCTTGTCAATCATAAGATTATAAGGTGGTATGTTCTCAGGTCACCAAAAGTCATTTATTATCCTCTTATGCATAGAGAAAGGTAGGGAATCTTGGGCTTAAATACGCTCAGTCCAAAGCATTATCTTAACCGTCCAAGTGATTTATATATATGTATGTGATTTTTATATATGTGGGTGTGTGTGTATATATATATATGTATATATTTGGTAGTGCTGTCATTATTAGCATGTAAGTATATACTATTTATAAATTATTATAATATAGGTTCACCTTATAATGTTGAGCATCGAACCACTGAGCTGGTCACTTTACATAAAATATTTTGTTGATTGTTAAAAAAAATCATAGAAGTTGAAATTATCTTCTTTTTACATAAGAGAAAACTAAGATTCCCAGAGAGCAAATATTTTGCCTAAAGTCCAATAGTTAGTAAATACAGAGCCCTGGTCAGATACAATGCCTGTGCTCCTCCTGCTTTGTAACAGTGCTTCTGCAACCTTCCAGAAAACTGCCATAAGGACTATCTGGTGATATTTTTGGCCTACTGGAAAAAATAACCCAAAGGATGAAGAGCACATGCTATTATTTTATTCTAATGTAATGCTGACTTTAAAATAGGCATTAATAACAGACTGTGTGAATAGAGTTATTCTATACTTTGATTCACTGTTGGCAATAAGGAATAAATCAGATGGTATTCTGAGATTAGCCTCAGATAAATATCTAAGACCAGTTCATTGTATTAGTGTTGCTGGAAACTTCAGAGTCCAATGCTTTTTCAATGAGCAGCAAAGACCATGTAAATTTAGGTCATAGCCACTTTATGACTTAAGGATCACAAAGCTGAATGTAAAGTACTGGTCAGATCTGCTGGGACTCTAGCCATCAGGAAATAGGATAAGCTATAAAAAAGTAAAACAGAAACAACAGTATTTCACTTAAAAATAAGATATGAACTTATTTTTATATATATACCATTCAGTCAATATTTATATTTTAACAAGTGCGTTCATTAGCCTGCCTATTTTAAGTCAACTTTACAATGTCTAGCAGTCATAATTAAACTAATGAAGGAATTCAAGTTTACAATTGACTACTTTACAGTAAAAGAGTATACTATATAGTTTCATGTTTTATATGTATCTTTAAAAAATTGACAATTTGTTTTGTGCCAGGCACTGTAGTAGGTACCTCACATTCATCATCTCATTTAATTTTCAAATATTGCAGTTATCTTCTTTTACAATGGAGGAAATAGGGACTTAGAGGTTAAGTAATCCATCTAAGGTCACAAAACTATTAAGTAGCAGAGCCCACATTTAAATTTAGGCTGCCCAACCACAAACTCTAAATTCTGAATCCCAACCTTAAATCAACTCTCTTAGTCATATTGCTTTAGTCAGTACTGAAACATGAGAGATAACCACATCAAAGCCAACCCAAGCTATTTGTTTAGCAGCTATTTGTATAGTAACACAATTAATTTCATCTCATACTGAGAAATGACTACTTGTTTAAATTGTTTTTAAAAAATAGTGCTTTCCCCCCATTTCCTTTTTACTGTAATGTTAACATTGAGTATGTGGAGATGGTAGAGTAGTTTACATGTTCCTATCCTAAATGAAGCTGAATATCTTGTCACTTAATATTTTACCTATAAGAATTTAAAAATTACTTCATTTACCTACATTTAATTTTGAAAACCACAAAGGGGAGGAATACTGTAGATATAAGACAGAACTCTGGATATGCTAAAATAATAATCTTTTTTTTTTTTTGAAGTAGCAATTTTTAGGTAACTCTGAAAGCATTCAGAAGCAGTGAGGGGAAATACTGTTCTATAAAACTTGAATTTGATTTTTACTAATATTTTACATGGTTTAGAACAACAAACTTTTCTTATTAAAATCTGATAGTCAAGTAATATCCTTCATTTACTGATACATTTATTTAAAAAGTCTAAAAATTACTCAAGATGTCAACTCATATGCAAAGTCTACCAAGATATTTACAAATTTACTGTTTGGTAGCCATTTCTTCAAAAACTTGGAAGTGGAAGACTTGATTAAAAAATAAGGTGGAATTTTAACTAATGGAAGATGACAACTTTCCAAATAAGAGACATAACATTAATGTGTAATACAGTCATTTAAGAAATAAAAATCAAAATAACGTACATATACAGATAGATCCTCAAAATATAGCCTGTTTTAAAAGTCAGTTCCAATGCATAAACATACCTGTTGCTTCATAATCTTTATCTGTTCTTTTTGCTTTCGCTTCTCCTCAGCAGCCATTATTGCTGTGACAAGAAACCAAAGCACATATGTCATCAGAAAAGAAAGAAGAGAAGCCTCTTATGAATCCCCCAATACTAACTCTTTAAGTTTACATCATTTAAATTACCCACCTTGTTGTTTTTTAGCTTCTTTGGCAACCCGTGCCTGTTCCTGCTTTTGAAGTTTTCTCAAAAGCTTTATTTGTGCTGCCTGCCTGGCTATTTCTGAAAAACATAAAATTTCAAAGAATACAATTAACAACTTTACAAAACTGCTAACCTAAAACAATAACTGGTAATTATTGATGAAAATGGTATCATTATGAAGGACAAAATATTTAAGAAAATTGCCCAAGGTTAGACAGATACCAAGTATGAGAGTTGTATGGTAGAAAATGTCATGTAAGAAATTGCCAAATTTTTTCATCAAATATGATTCCATATACAAAACTACATAAAAATGATATTTCTCTTAATCTTCAGAGAGGCTCATCTAAGTAAATTTTTTTCAGAGTACCAAGTTAGCTTTAATCTTATAACGAAACATATAAAAAAAAAGAGAGAAAGACCCCCAAATAAAACAAATACAAAGCCCCCTACCCCTAACTTAGTATTTTAATTAGCTATATTAATGGTTAAGTTCCTGAATTCAGTGGTATTTTCATTTATGAAGAAGCAGGACTAAATTTCCTAGATAAAAACAATGCAGAATATCAATGAATTTTAAGGACAACTTAATTCTCATAATTTTCTAGGACAAATATATGAAACTGGGGCAGACAGACATAATTAACGACCCCAGTTCTTCATTCTTCCCTCTCTCCAGGTTATCTGCAATGTGACTCTGCAGCAACACATCAGGTGAAACCTATTTTCCTATCCCTTGTTTCTGAAATCAGCCAGGTGATCTTCTATTGTGAAGAAGATGTTAGTAGTTGTGATGCAAGTAGAGCTCAAAAGTGTACTTGTACTTGCACTACTTTTGCTCTTGTGCTTTTCCTGTTATTATAAGGACATGTTTGGACTATGCTGCTGGAGACTGGGACTCATGGAGCCAGTTGACCCTACATATGTGAACAAGCCCAGCCAAGAGCCACAAAGCTGCTTAGCTAACCTCCAGCTGATTCTACCTGCACAAGGGATGGAATAATAATAATGAAAGGCTTAGTGTTGTATGCCACTGAGGTTTGGTAGTTGTTTGTTATTCGGCATTGTTGTGGAAACAGGTATAATGAATGCAGAAACCATATAATGTTATTGTTTTCTTCTGCTGGCAACTTGGTCTGAATACTTCTAACTCTAAAAGTGGTGTATCATAGTATCACGCACAGGGTCATTTCAGAAAGCACCACTTTATGGTAGACATTGTTTTAAACTTTGTAGTTAATGAATAATATAAGGAACCTATAAATGATATTCATCAATCATGAATGTTATTGGTAACACCTAAGTCACTTGAGCATTAACAATTTCCACCAATTTATTGACTGCAGGTGTTAAATTTACATGATTTTTGTTTAATTTTCACAACTACCTTATATGATAATCAAAATTATGCTTACAAATAAATTAACTAAGGCTCTTAAAGGATAAACAGCAGAGCCAAGAAACAAACCCAGGTCTTTCTTACTCCAGTCTATATGCTACCATCTCTAAAGATCTTTAAGCAAAACTTGAATGCCTTGAGATTTTAGCTAAGAACTTAATCCTATGTCCTTGTAATAGCTGAAGTGAAGTGGGTTACTAATTTTCTGTCAAGATTTTTTTAAAGGGGAGGGGATTTAAAAGGGTCTAGTTTCATCTAATAAACTGACATGTTAAAGATAAAATGGAAGCTGATGCTAAAGTATATCTTCAATAATTTTCAATATTAGGAGGTTATAGGCATCATCAGAAATTTCTGGGTCACACAAAAAGGATCTTCTGTTCATAAATACTCTGAGAGATAAAAATCTATAAACTGGCCTACAGAGTAAACAACCTCTGATGACAATGTACCTGAAGAGTATCGTTCTCATCTATAATAATGCCAGATAAATATTTCTTTAACATTTAAGAACTGCAAGTTTTTACTGAACTCTGCTATAAAGGCCTAACTCTGTCTTAAGATGTAAAGATGTGCTAAGTGATCAAAAAAATGGTTCCTAAAAAATGTTGGCTAAGTATGATCTTGTGCTTCAAGCTAAACTGATGTTCTCTAACTTTTAATAAGGGAATTCTATAATATATATAGATGTGTGTTCATGCATGAGTGTATCAGTCAATTTCAAGCCCCATACAAGCACATAGTAATTTTTATTTTTAAACCCTTTGTACAGAAAAACATTAAAAAGTTAAACTCATGTCTTTTCACTTTAGCAGGGAATATACAATTTTGACTAATCATTAAAAATTTATGTAGCTTTAAGTTTACATTATGAGCAGCTGGAGAAGAAAACGTGAAAAAAGAAAAGTGCTTAGAGACACTGTGGAGGAAAGAGACTGAGTAGAAACCTGCAAAAGTTCATTCAGGCTCTGAGGAATAAAGTACTCCCAATGTCTTCTCATTTACTTGGTTTATGGTTGCTGAATATATTATATTAAAATTAACTTTTAAAATATTAATTTGAAAAATATCTTTTATAATTTAGGAAATTATTTGCTTTAATTTGAAAGATAAAAGTTTATTTTCACATAGTATTAGGGATATTTTGGACATAACCCATTTTCTTCAACTCTAAGATGAATTTTTAAACATGTTAACATTCCCCAAATCAGAATGTGTATGACACTTGGCAGCACTTTCCTTTCTTAATGGTACATCTTAAAATAATGGTACATCATATAGACTGCATATATGACATCTCAGATTCTATGATATGAAATGGAGAGGTACTATTTCATATTTGGGAAAATTTGAGATATTAACAGTATTGTTCAATTAACAAGCAGATTTATTTTTATCTATACTCTCTGAGAAATTAGAACTCTTAATTCACAATGTTGAGATGTACATTTAAAACTCGCACGTGGCTAGTTGGCTGGTTGGCTCACTTGGAGCACTGTGCTTGCGGCACCAAGGTCAAGGGTTTGGATCCGTATACTGACAAAAAACAAAAAACAAGCCTCACATTTACCTCACTGTTCTGAACCATTCTTCAAATTAAGTCCAGTGTTTCATTCTACTGGAGTCTTAGAAGGCTAATAATGTGTAACAGAAACTTCTAGAATCCTCTCAGATAACTCCCCAAACTATATTAATGCAGAAGCCTCTCAGAAATAAAAGCAGTGATAAAGTGATTCATTCTTACTTTCTTTTCTTCCTAAGAAAAAAATGCAAACTATACCCCCATATACTTGTAAATATTAACAATTATTTATTTACGGTTAAACATTTAATCTTTATATACATGTTGAGAAAGAACACATGTATACAATAAGGTCAAAGTAACAATACTTGCAAAATGCAACCCAATACAACAAGGGAGAACTATATAGTAGAATATAAATCCATTTGAAATCTAGAGGGAGAATAAAACATTGGGTAAAAGTTGAGTAATTAACTTCTATTTTGTTTCAATAAAAAACCAGTTAATTTTGCAAATTTAAATTTGTTATTTTGCCATTTTGGATACTAAGTAATAATGATAATTGTATTAGATATGCAAAACAGGTAAAAAGAGCCCATGTTTTGGGTATCAGTTATTTCAAGCTCTCGTATTTTATGCAAACAATGCACCTATTCCCCACCATTAAACATTCTTCAGAACTATCAGTAGCTTACTGACAATACTAATTTTTAAAACTCATTTATGTCTGTTAGTATATTCATTTTGTTTTCTTTTTAATCTTCACTAGTAACTATTTGTGGGAAATAAGTCTTACAAGAAACTAAATAAAATAATATAAATAATATTTTACTAATATACTAAGGCAAAAAAAAAATATTAAGTTACATGGTAGGCAGTTAACTTACATGTCATTGGTTGAAGTATGAGTTGGTGCAAACTTTCTGGAGGCAATATTTGTCTATTCTCTACCAAAATTTAAAATGATGTGTAATATATGTCTATATATGTATAATATATATTTATTACAACATTATTTATGATAGCAAAGATTCAGAACTAGCCTATAACAGTCATAAAAAGAGACTGACTAACTGAACTATGATAGAACCACACATGGTATCATTTACTATTTAGCCATTAAAAAAATTAGGTTAAGGGGCTGGCTAGTTAGCTCAACTGGTTAGAGCATGGTGATACAACACCATTGGCAAGAATTTGGTTCCCCATACTGGCCAGCTGCCAAAAAAAAATTTTTTTTAATAAAATTTTTTAAAAAGTTTGCTTGTAAGTGCTGACATAGAAAGATACTAAAGATAAAGTAGAAAGAGAGCAAGCTGAATAGTATGTATACTGCAAGTACATTTATTTTAGAAATAAAGAATGATATTTACTCATATGTATATGTGAGTGTTTGAATGTGTGTGTGTACATTTATGGAAAGACTGACAAAAATCTGTTAATGATTCCATTGATGAGTGAGAATAAAAGTGTTTTTTATTTTAAAGTACTTTGTTCTATGAGCTTTTGTCATGGATATTTGTTTTCTAATAAAACCAACGCAGCAATAAAATAGTCAATATTATGATGGTGTTTACAATAAATAGAAATAAGTTGTCCAGATTTTGGCATTTATTTATAGGGAGAGTAAAAAAAAGAAAAAAAAGAAAAAACATGAGAATAAGTAAAATTCTGTTAGTCTTTTAATTTTTCTATTAAACCTTTAGTTCACATTGTCATGTATCTTTACATATATGCTTGCAAATATAGGACATTTACACATATACTGATATATTCAGATAGCCTTAAGAGGCTTCACATTTGTAACTAGTAACTCAAACCACATAGCAGAACTATTTTATTTTACTCAGGCTTCTCTGTGCCATCCCTAGTATGGGAGCTTCATATTGATAACTTATATACAAATTCAAATCACTAATTATGAGCACTTTGAGCTTGATATACGTTCTGGTTATCTTAAATACCTTTTGATTTAAATCTATTAATTGGGCATTTTGAAAATATGTATAATAAACCCAGACTACAGAAGAACCCAAACTAAAAGACTGGGGTTACTTACCAGTAATTGGAGTTCTCTGACTGAAAATTTACTCCACAGATCCACATATTTTGGAGTTAGTCCCATGTACCACCTCAAGGAATCGGGAGCTGTTAAAATGAGAATTTCCAGAAGGTTGGCACGACCTTAAGGCATGTGCCAAGTGCTGGTTTGATTCCCTTTCTGTGCAAGCCTTAGAAGCTTAACACCTGCCTTTGTAATTCTAAACACACAGGGTAGGATGTGTTTATGAGTGTGGCTCTTGAAAGATTACCTAATCAAAGAACTCCAGTTACCAGTGGGACTCCTTATTTTCTCATTTTAATCTAACACAGATACCTACTTTTTAGAAACGGAGAGCAAAGTAAAAAACATAAGAAATACTTACTTTTAATATATTTCTTAGTATGATTATTACAATGTCAGATACATTATGTTTCTTACCTTGAGCTTGCAGTTTTCTTAGCAACTTGGCATCTGTGTTATCCAGGAATTCAGCACTGCCAACATTTGGAGGTCGACCCTTCCGACGTCTCATCCTGGATTCCTCCCTTGCTCGCTGTCTGTCTGGATTAGGTGGTCTTCCTCTACGACCTTCCATTGCCTTGATATGAGGAATGACATCCTCTTCTTTCAGAAGACACCACTGCATTCCCTTTTAATTAACATTTCACAGAAATAATATATTACAAACAAAATAAATACAAGAGATCAATATGTCAAAAAATTCTAAGTAAAAATAACATATTTTAAAATTCACAAAGCTGGTAAAAACTTTAGGAATTTTATTTTTTAAATTAAATTTAGATTTATGGCTTGTTCATGGCTTGTGGCATACCTTTAGTATTCTTACTTTAATGACTTAACTTTGATTAAATATTTTCATCTGTATCTATAATCATATATATAGAAGCTCTATATCTTAACCACCATTTCTGAACTATAATGACCATAAATTTGGTAGAAATTTTAAAATATTAGTTGTGTGATTACTTCCTATGGATTGTTCCTGTGAGTTATCAGTTAAACTAACACATTAGGCTATCCAAATAACAGATGAAAATTTCTCTTTATAGGAATATTATAGACAATAAGTGAAAACGGAAAGTAAGAGAATATCAGCATTTTGCCATACCTAAAGAATTGACAAATCTAAGCACAGAACTTGAATGACTGCCTATCACCAAAAAGAGAGAGAACCAGACAGATGTTAGCCTCATGATGGAGGCTCACACCATCACCTATAAAGTAGTTTTGCCTCCCCAACATTAAAACCTGAATTTCTGGGGCCGGCCCGGTGGCGCACTGGATAGTGCGCCGCTTGGGAAGTGCGGCGGCGCTCCCGCCCGAGGGTTCGGATCACACATACAGACCGGTTCCCGCTCACTGGCTGAGCGAGGCGCGGGGGCAACACCGAGGGCTGCGATCCCGTTGCCGGTCCCGGTCCGGTACGGGGGCGACACTGAGGGTTGCGATCCGTTGCCGGACACGGAAAAAGACAAAAAAAAACAAAAAACAAAAAAACCCCTGAATTTCATCACGGCTCTAGATTTAACTACCATAACGTTAAAGGAAAGACAGGGTGAGAGGTATGTGTTAAACTATACAACAAAATCCAGTCCAGATAGGAAATTCTACAAATAATCTAGTTTCTTCAACAGATAAACCGTGAGAAGTAAAAAAACTGTAGAAAGATTAAATGAGCCTTTAAAGATACACCAAACAATCCCAACTTGTGGCCCCTACTTGAATATTGATTCAAATAGACAAACTGTTAAGTTTAACATGTAAGAGACAACTGAAAATTTGAACAATGACTGATATTTGATATCAAGAAGTTATTATTTTAAAGTATGATAATGGTACTGTTCTTATGTAGAAAACATGAGTCCTCATCTTTCAGAGATACAAATAAAAATATTTACAGATGAAATAAGATATTCAAGATTTGCCTCAACAAACTGCAAAAGGGGAGTAGTAGATGGGGATTTATGTAAAGCAATATTGGCCATAATGATAATTAATAAAGCTGATAATGAGTACACGGTGTACAGTATTCTATTTACTTTTGTGTGTATTTGAGATTTGCCATTGTAAGCCTCCTGATGGAAGCACATACCAACATAACACTTGTGTATTAAAAGAATAATAGTTTAGTATATAAACATAATCTGAGTCTGGTTTTCATATATCCTGTGCATGTCAATCAAAACACATATATTATATTACCTTGCTTATAGTCCACAATAATTTATTCAGATATAGGAGAGGCACCCTTTAAAAATAACTGTCTCATATTTCTTGCTTTTTAAAAAAATTAATTCCATTAATGTGAAGGTTAAGGAAATTTTCTAAATGTGCTTTTCTCATAAAAGAAACTTGAAGTAGGAATTTTGCTTGAACCACTGGAAGAAATTCTGCAACTAAAAACAATCAAAAGTTCTTGAGTTATATTTTATACCATGATTCCTAACCTGGGGCAAAGGTCCATAAGTATCTCAGTCAATGGGTACTAAAAATGCAAATACTACCCCTACTGCCATAGTGGATAATAGCTATATCCCACATTCCAAGTACTGTGCTTTGTTCCAGGCACTTTGAATACATTTTATAGTTTAATCTTTGCAACATTTCTATCTCATATGGTGGGTCTCATTGTACCTGTATAATAATTAAGGTAATGCAGGCCCAGTGAGGTTAAATAATTTGCCTCACGTAGAGACAGCAAGGAACAGAACTGTGATTCAAACCCAGGACTGACTCATCCTAAAACCTGTGCTCTTGACCACTACATGCACTTAGTTAATGTTACAAAGACGTTCTTATACTTAAAAGACTGATCACAACATTCAGCTGTGAGAGCACAGCCACGATTATGTCAAGGAAGAACTGTGTCAGAAAGTTAGTGCATGTAGTCTATATCTATATGCTAAAAATAATATTTAACTCCTTTCCATAGTTCTCATGTTAAAAATAATTATAAAAATGAATTATGAGGAAAATAAAAAATGTTTGCTGTGATTTCAAACGAATAGGAATAGTGGCAGCAAGTCTGTTTTTATTCCATAAACCACTAAGAATGAAGCCGTCAGAATAGCTTTATGTTAGGGTATGTTCACCAGCATGGGAAGCTTTAGATTAAGTTTTCGTCTTTCTATCATGCTCTTAGTCTCCAAGGCAGCATGAATCACATAAATTTAAAAATATAAAAATGACATTTGTGACATTTGGAGTAGAAGAAACAGACTAATAAAAGAGTCTGTAAACAAATCAGCATTCAATTTTTAAGGTATCTTATTAATAATAAAATCAAATTTTGGCCAAGATTTAGAGGGTTTTATCAACTTATCGTTTCTCATCCAGATACAATTTGTACATACTTATGTTTTTATTCAGCTAGAGAAATATAACTTTGTTAAAAAAGTAACAGAATGTGTTGGTGCAGCCCCAAATTTACTAGACAAGTACAGTGACATAATTTACATTTTTGCCCTTGGCATTTAGAAGGTAAATACTTTCTAAGGGGATTGCATATATTGGGTTACATACAATGTCTTCTGACTCCTGAATTTTAGAAAATGCAAAAAAGATGGTTAGGAAAATCTGAAGTTTATATTACAGGTTTAATTCATTAAACAGTCAAAATAACTGTGGCTAAGGACAAATAGCATTTTTGTCAATAAACTTTTCCTTTGGAAAAGCAAATATAATTTATATCACTTGACTCACATGCTATTAGCTTTTTTGTCAATCAATAATTATAAATCAAAATAGTTAATTATTTTTCTTAATTTCTAAGACTTAAGATAGTAAATGTTTCCTGAAAATAATCCTTCTTGATTATAATTTAAAAGATATGAATAGGGGAGTAGGGTAAGGGAGGAATTGGTAAAGGGCCACAAAAATCGAATACATTATATAATGTTGAATATACTAATTATCCTGATTTGAGCATCACATATTGCACACAGGTACTGATATTCAATATTGTATCCCACAGATATGTACAATCATTTATGTTTCAATTTTAAAAAGATATGAATAAAAGAAACAGATGATCAACACAATTGAGATGGTGAAAGATTAAGGTTATTATATTATTATAATTTCGCTTTCAAGAGTTGCTAATTTATATCCTCAACAAATAACATATTCACGTCTGTAAATACTACAAAGAGAAAGAAAAAAGAAGGGAAAAAAATGTTTTATTTTAGAAGACTGAGCAAAATAATCAAGGTAAATAAGTAAATGAGATAAGTGAAAGTACACTGGGAGACTGCAATGAATTATTAAAATAGAGTGTCCACTACTTAAATTTTTGTTGAGACATTTAATCTGAAGAAGTCATAACATTATCTAATGGCCAGCTAGAGACAGTCCTTTCCCCTAAAGGAACAGCATCTTTAACAAGGACCTCGGGCTCGGGGTATTCTAATGCAAGGGGATCCAAGGACAACACCCTACGTAGCAATGAATTGGAAGAAGAATTTAGAGGTTGGGACAGGAAGTTGTCTCAATTGTCCATAAACAACTATGAGAGTCTGCATTAGGGCATAAAAATTAGAACGAGAAAGGAAGGTAAATTGGTCTTTCTGGAGAGAGAACTGACTGGAATGGAAGACTGTCCAGACATGAAGGGGGAAAGCCTGAATGTAGACCAGAAAGGTGATTAAGGTTTGAAATAGTCTCTAAGCAACACGGAAAAGGGAAATAGCAGTGAGGTTTTCTTCCTTAACAAAGTTAAGTTACAGGATAGAGAAATACTTGAGAAAACTGGCAAATAAATTTATTCCCTCAAATTTTTTATGACTTAAAAAGTACACAGAGCTTTAAAAAACACATTTATTTCAAATGAATTAATTTTTAAATGTCTTCTGTATTCAGAAATTCAAGAGAAATTATGAAATTTAATTTCAATATGATCTTCCTATTTCAACATTTCTATTGTTCTTCATAAATTACACTATAAAGTATACTTGAACATTTCATGAGCAACTGTTCTGTTTTCACCTTATCTTATGGGCACTGAGTTGCCTAATTAACTGGGTTTCCCACATTTCACTGACAGCTAGAGTCAATTTATGAATTATCAGCAACATGTTTAGGTCCTAATGGGATGTGTTCTCAAGTCAAATTCCTGCTTCAATTTTATATCCTACCTTGTTTTTATTTTTCTTTTGCTGTTTCTGTTTTGTTTGATTTTATATACTTATAAGCTGACTTATTTTGGGAGGAAAGCAGTATATAAGTAAATGCAGTAAACCAGTCCACTAAAAGCCAATTCACTGAATATCTATTTGCCAAGTTACTGAAGACTTATTTTTTTAAGTTGTAATATATGACCAAGACTTTATGCAGCAATTTCAGCATGGATTTGCAGTCATGCGTCACTAAATGTCAATTTCCAAGTTAACATTTGAGATGCCTGGTACTTCGTGAATGCTAAATATTATATTAATGAATAGATGAACTTTCCCCTACTACTCATATTTTTCTGGATTGGGACCTGTAGGTACCTCAGTCCTTGCCTCTGGTAGGAAAATATGAGATGTGGTGCATGTTTTAAATATGATTTATGGTATTTGTTCTGACAATTTAAGGTCTGTTAGTCATTCAGTAAATTGATCATTTACCAAACTGATTTTTGGCTAAATAACTTTCAGTAAATTTAACCACAGCTTAAGTAAACAAAGTTAATTTCTTTTACTACCTTTCTCTTTGGAAGTATACTTTCAGAATCCTTTACTTCCTAAAAAATTAGTTCATATAAAACTTTTAGAATATCACACCTAGAAGGGAATCCATCTTAAAGACTTGCTATAATACTCGTATATGCATTTACATTACAGATGAGAGAATTAAGTAGGCTTCAGTTTTTCAAAGTAGCATAGGATGCTGAATTATTCTGCTGGGAGTCTAAGAAAAATCTTAGGGAATGAGTAAAGCAGGAATATCAAATATTTTTGACAAAATTTGACATTTCGTATTTTAAGAAAAATATAAAAATTAATATCATGAGAAAAATCAGAATTTTGTTGGATTTCCTTTTACTTATTTCACAGTTTATATTATGTCTATTTTCAGTTACTTTATAATGCCAGAAGTAGGTAGTAAGAGCTTGGTAGACTATAAACTTTATGGCATTAGGGATTCTTAATCCATCCTAGTCATACAACTTATTAATACAGTACATTGAATAACATTTTAAAGATGTGAAAGAGTAAGATCAGTTATTTATGGGAGGAGAGTGGTGTCATCTATTAAAAACAGTTGAGAAAGATGGGTTTGATATAACTGTTTCCACAGTGCTGACCATGCTTCCCAGTTATTCATAGTAGGTTATCTTCTGAGTGTCATGACATTCAACACCTCCTCCTCAGCTCCATACTTGGATGCATACAGTTGGCCTCCTACTACAGGCCTTGCCTAGCCACAAAAATCCTACCTGGTAGATCAGTGACATAAATTTCCAGACTTTTAGATTTCTGGTGTTGATCTTTCATGTTCTCAGTGTCCACATGTGCACACAACTATGTTGCATTAGGTCTGACAGTTAACAGCAGAGTTGAATTAGAACTCTGGTTGTTGACTCCCAATCTTTTGTTCTTTACTTAATTTGAAATAATTACCAGCATTACAATTGTGCCAAGGACTGTATGTTGCCTGCCTTATTGTGAAGTCTTTCCTTACTCTTTATTAACAAAACCCTAATTTTAGCTGGACAGCATTGTGCCTAGTGTTTTATCTTTCCCAGAGGATAAGCTTTTTTAAACCAGTGATCATAACTTCCATTTTTTTGTACTTTTCAGTTTCTCTATGAACCCTAATTTTTCCTCAAAGTCAGGTTTTCAACTTCATTTCTGTAGTGAAAGGTGTGTTTACGATTTTCTTTATGTAAAAAAAATCCCTTTAGGAAAATTTTATTTGGGGGAAAAAATGCCTGGCATATTAAGTATTTGCCATAAATAAGAGTATTTATTGATGAAATGACTAAGAAAAAAATGCTCTTTCAGTAATGACTATAAACATATTACTTTTCTTATGGCCTTATATCATTAAAAAGAAGAAAGACTTTTTAAAAAAATACATCTCAAGTACAGAAGGAACACAACATTTACTGAGTCATTTTTAATTTGTTTCTTCTTTGCATCTTTCATTTTCTCTGTTTTTTGGGGGCTTAAATACCATAGACATTCAATAGTCTAAATGTTTCTCAACTTTATGGTTGAAAAAAATTAAACTTTTATAATATTTATGCTTAAAGTTTTTGTTTCTACCACTCACAAAAAGTGGTTTTCAAAGTAGATCATAATATATTTCAAAATAATCTTTGCCATTAACAATTTATTTTGAAGCCTGAATATATTCCTAAGGAAAATGTGGATGAGTTTTACCTTAGTATGCTATTTAGGTAAATAAAAATAACACTATTTTATATTCACCAAAATCTGTCTAGCTCAATCATACTTCCTATTATTCTGACAATCAAAAATAAAACAAATAAAAACAATGACAAACATTAGGTTCAACAAGTTCTTTACAATGTGATGGAACAGAAGTCTGTAAAAAATCTGTTTACCTTACACCTTTTACGAAGGGGCTAGAACAGCTAGCAGAAATTCATTAGAAGATAGCCAGACACTATAGCAAGGATTTACGTCGGTAGATGCTAAAAAGCAGCTCATTCTACAACTTTCTCACCACATTTGTAGACCAAAATAAATAAAATTGAAGATAAATAGATTAAAGGCTCCCCTCCATTTCTTTTGTAACCCTATTTAAATAAATTAGGGCTTTTCTTTATTCTTTCTGTATAGGTAACCATTAGATTGTTGTCCTTCAGCTAATAATGAATTTACATAAATTTCAATACATATGAGCTCTTATACCTCTCATCATATTGCACTATACACAAAGTTAGTCAATATTTTCAAAAAATGTTTGCTGTTAAAACATATATAATCATTATCTTAAGCCCAGAAATATCTTGAATCAAAAATGACTAACTTTGGGGTTGGCCAGTTAGCTCAGTTGGTTAGAGCACCACCTTGAAACACCAAGATCAAATGTTTGGATCCCCCTACTGGCCAACCACAAAAAAACAAAAACAAAACAACAAAAAACCCCCCAAATGATTAACTTATACAAAGAAGCCATGATTTTCCACTGCAGGTACTATCTAATAGCAGAAATTATCTCCTAAATTTCACTTGCAAAATATAGAGCTATGGAATACCACTGGCACAATTTTTGAAATGTTTCAAGTAAAATCAGAATGTATGGAACTAATATTGAGGGTTTTTTGGGTATGTTTTAAGAGAAAAAAGAATAATATTATGGAGAAAACATATTTCCAAGGAAAATGTTTTATGAGGGAAGTGATTCAGAATACTAATGAATCAGCACATACAGCATTTCATTTGCTATCAAGTACCCAAATAGATACATGAAGCTTGGAAAACTGTAGCTGTACCTTTGGAAATAATTATGTACAATCTCCACACATTTGTAAAACTATGAATTCTAAGCTTTACTGGATTACAAAGGGTAGAAATTTTTATTTTTAAAAGATAGGAAGTAGTTTTTCATATTATATTTCTAATACAAACACATTTTAGAAAATATAAAACAACATAAGAATGTAGAAGGCAAAAAAAATGATCCATTGTACCACTAACCATTACATCCATTTTTAAAGTTTTGACACATTTCTTTACAGTATTTTAATATACACAGTTTTGGTTTTTAATTTATATTCAGTCATCATACTATTTATATAATTTGTATAAAGGCAGGCATATTGTAAACACATATCATCATCACCACATGGTAATAGTGTCTTTGTGTCAAACTATATTTTTCATATTCTACAAAATATAGGATGATCAAAATTATTTCACATCATATTTATTGCGACAAAAATATATAATCATTGTTCATTTTTATAGAATTTTCTTATATAATTATATACATGCCTAATTATACATGTGAATCATATATAGAAATGCATATGGCTCTACAGCTACATGCATCTCTAATTAATTAACTAAAATGCTTCTTTGGATTACTTACCTTTAACCGTTATTCTCTAAAAGTATCTAGAAACAACTCCAATTTGCTAATTTTCATTTTTAACTGAGAGAAGTGCTCTAAAAATTGCTAATATTTTCTTTTAGCATTCTGCTGTAATGTTGGCAGCTTAACATATTGTGGCATTAGTAATTCATCATATTTCCTTGATTGGAATTGATCTCAACAAGACAATATGTATTTGCAAAACACTGATTATGTTTAATAAAAAGTGAACGGATGTCAAAGAACATTCTGTTCTATGTAATAAGGATTTATAGATTGTCTAATTATCACTGATACAAAACTGAAAGTCCTTTATGTATTGAATAACAATTAGCTTTGCTCTCAGAACAAAAATCTATTGAACTTAAAAAAAAAGATACTTTGGCATAAATAATACAAGTATGAATATGATAACATGAATCAAATTCTGAAAATAATTTTTAAATAAACTCATTGCCTTCTAGTATGTTTTGTGACTACAAACCTGATCCAGTATATATGGAGTGTGTAAAATAACACTTTGGTTTACTAACATTTTAAAAATCTGTTGACAGATTTAGTCTAAGTCAAATATTTTTAAGTTTAAAAAATAAAAATAGGAAAATCCTAGAATATTACAAAGTAGTTAAACTTCAGATAAGTACATTTTGGCATTTTAGAATTACCAGTAAAGAGAAAAGTAGATCTGGACATAACTTCTTCCTTAAAAAGTCAAGGGCAACAATGGATAATAAGTTATATGATATATTCGAAATAATAATTTTTCAGAAACGTTGAGTTCTAGTTATACCTCTGCCTTGTTGAGGCTGTGTGACCTTGGTAAATTCCTTTAATCTTTTAAGCTCTCAAAATAAGCCTCACACAAAATGAGAAAGGCCCTTTTCATTTCTGTAACTATAAAATTAGAGGGTAAAATAGAACAGAAAAGCCTGCCATTTCACAAAGAAAATATTAATTGCTGGAAAAAATGTCTTTCTGTGCATTATAATGTGCCAAAAGAGAGAAATACCCACTTCAGTTGGCTGAGCATTTTAACCCTTCTGAAATATTTTCATGCATGTGATGTCATTTTAACCTTGCCATAATCCTATGAGGCAGAAGTGTAATTATTACTGTCTCTGTTTGGCAAATAAAGAAATTGGGAAAAGGGGGCATTATTTTGTTACTGAGAATAACAAAACTATTTCATGAATTAACAAGAATATAGGTCTCATCACTCCTTAACTAGGTCCTTTTTAAATGGAACTGATAAAGCTAAAGGGAATAATAAGCATATACAGCTGAATACAAGTAAGGACGAAAGGGAAAACATAGGAAATGAAGTCTTCTCGGTGAGTTCTTTTTGCTGGCTGCTGAGGCTATGTACTTAACTCACAGCTCAAAGGACACTGTGGTGAAATGTTCAGAAATGTGCATAATTAATTTAAAAACTCAATTTCTGCCAAAACCAGAAATTTCAGTCACCTAATTTAAAGAAACCAAAACAAGAAACAAAACCAAACTTGTCAAAATGGATCACGTAGTGCAGCATCATCAAATGGAGAGGATCCTTCCAAAAATCTAAGGCAAACTTACCCTCTTTTGGATTAACTTGTAACAACGTTGTTTTCCTATTTGAATTAGTTTTTAAAAAACTGTTCTATCTTTCAGGGGATTAATGTTTTCCTATATTTCACATGAACATGCAGATACTTTTATGCCTGTATAAACTGTAAAATTATTAGTTGAATTAATAAACAGGAAAAACATTTACTTGAGTATGAAAAAGACATCTACTATTTCAAAGCTCCTTGTTACTGAGACATAGTAAATTGAGGCCTTAGTGAGTGTTTACCACAAAGCTATATGTACAGCTATATGAATTAACTAACAAAAGGCAATGCTCCAGAGTGTAGTGAAATTTACTTCATTTAGGTTATGGTACTACTTCTTGGTTCAAAGACTGTACTTTTTAAAAAGTGGATACCTGCGGTCCATCTCTGGCTTCATAGAAGTCACCCACTCTTATTTTTGCACTGAAGCTGAAATTGTCCCTTGAGATATCCATTATTCCATTTCTGCTGAGATACTGAAAAAATCACATATTTTTCCACTTCAGGTTTTAATAATTACAACCCAGCTTTGACGTATAGCTAGCTTCAGGACACTAATGTTTTGCATATTCTAACAAGGGGCTATGAATTTATAGGAGATCAATTTAGGTTAAGTACAATAGTCCCATACAAGAGAATATTTGTATCAAGGAACTTTATCTGAGACAGGAGAGCACTTTTTTTTTTTACATGAGCATGCTTAATAGGCACCAAATGTATGTTATTTGGTGAAAAGTATGTACCTTTATTACTTCAGGGTACTGCCTAAGTTTCTTTCCACATGGAGCATAATATGCTACTTCTCCTTGAAGGCGCCCTCCAAAGTTTCTTATTCTTGTTTCTCTCTGCCAGCTACACATAACGGAAATGAAGGTTATGACATACTTAATTTTTTAAAAAGCTTTTAAAAACTAAAAAAATTTAAAGACAAATGCTCTTTAGAAATCATGAAAAATACTAAGAGAACAAAAATAAACCCCACATCATAAAACCCAAATACATTTACTATTAAAATTAAATCTTTAGCTAACTCAACTAAAAATTAATCAAAGACTCAATTTACAAATATTAAACTCCATTAAAGTTTTTAGAAATCGTGACTTTGGGTACTCGGATTTTTTCAGTAACATGTCAGCGTGTACTGATGTTTTATATTTGAATAAAGTAAGCCTCACTCTTTGGTGTTTGGGGCTCACATACATCCAGTCTGAAACCTGTCAGTTCAAATTACACCATTCTAGCCTAACTCTTCTTGAGTCCCTCAGTTTTGACCCAAGTGGCTTTCACTGTCCTTTAATTCTCTCTTCATAAAAACTTTTGACTATCTTAACTGTTCTCCTTCCCTTTGCCATATTATTTGCTCTTGTTTTTTGTCACATTCCCACTTGGCTGCACAATGCCATCCCAGCTCTGCCATACCTCCATGAAGCAGTAAAGCTTAATCTCAGTTAAGTTATCTGATACATCAACTTCTTTGCCCTTTGCTCTGGCTCTTCTGCTCTAATAAATACTATGCGGTGCATTCATTTCTTTTATTAACAGTAGAGAATGACAAATCAAGTATACATCAAACATGCATAAATATATTAGGGGAAAGCAAAAAGAAAAACCTTCTTTTTCATACCCATATTCCAAAGGAATATGCAGTTCACGTTCATCAGTTACTCTTCTTCTTTTGGAAGTGCCTTTAAGAAAATGCAACCAGTTATTACAAAAGATTAGTTTATTTAGATGACAATTTTTTCATCTAAATAAAAAAGTATATTTAATTTCTTTAAAAAAGTATATTTAATTACTTGGATTATTTAACAATAATATATATTATATAATAATATATAAATTTCTGCAATTTATATATTATTTTTATTTTTTATTTATTATTATTATTTTTTATTTATTAAGAATATTCATGAGATACAAAGCTAATTGTCAACCCTCATGCCCATGATGTGAGGGCCAGATTCATACTGGGGGCATACCCATTATACATTATTCTTAGATTGTTTTCAACAAAACGCTGTATAAGGCAGAGGATTTTTTTCTTTTTTCTTTTGGTCTCAATGACAGAATAACTGGTTTTTTCTTTCTAAAGAAAAAGGTTTTCAACAAAACGCTGTATAAGGCAGAGGATTTTTTTCTTCTTTTTTCTTTTTTCTTTTGGTCTCAATGACAGAATAACTGGTTTTTTCTTTCTAAAGAAAAACAGTCCAAGGTAAAAATATATATACCTTTCCTCTCATTTTGTTATTAAAGAAATGGCTAGGGAAGTAGGAGGGAAATAGTAGAGGTTTCAAAAATCTATTTATAATTGTTTTCTTTGAAAATACGAGTTTTCAGATGTTGAAAAATTTCAACAGCTGGCTCATACATTTAAAGACAATTTAATTTCTTTTTTTTCCTTTTTTTTTTGTCTTTTTTTTTTTTTTTTTTACTGACTGGTAACGGGATCGCAACCCTCGGTGTCGTGCCCGTACCGGGGACCGGCAGTGGGATCGCAACCCTCAGTGTTGCGCCCGCACCGCGCTCAGCCAGTGAGCGGGAACTGGTCTCCACATGGGATCCGAACCCTCGGCGGGAGCGCCACCACACTCCCAAGCGGCGCACTCTCCAGTGCGCCACCGGGCCGGCCCAAGACAATTTAATTTCTATGTCCATATACATCCATAGTCAAAAACAATGCTAGGTGTTTTACTTAACCTAAAGCACAAAGGAATAGGATTATAAGTCAAATTTTTCAAAGACAAAGAACTCATTTCACAAATACAAATAAATTAATCTAAAATTAGTAGAATATCATACTAGTTTTTGGTAAATGAAAGCAAAACTGGAAATTGCCAAGAAGTGAATGAAACAAGTAAAACAACTAACAAAATATTTTACTATACACATCTATATTTTCTTAGCTACTGAATGAGAGAATAGAGAGTAGTTTTAAAATATTAAATGTAGAAACTTTTAATGAAGACCTGTAGAAGTTTGTAAAAAGTCAAATAGAAAAATAGATGTGGCATGTTAATGGAATAAGGATGCTACTCACTAATTGAAACGACATTGGCCATATGTTGGGCAGATACACAATTGCATCTTAAATAACCAAGTGACCTTTTTATATAAAGTACAGAAAGTCCAATTGTCAATCAAATTCTATATTCTGGAAGCACAAACTCATCACAAAAGCAGAAAAAGATATAAAATCAAGAGCTGTCATCAATCACATTCTTGAACTGGAAGCACGGAAAAAAAAGAATAGATCAGGTAATGGGTCCTATCCTTTGAAAATATATGCTGACCTTTCTTAGCCAATGCCAACCTAAAATCTAGCTGTTACACTTGATTCCAATGAGATCATCTTCAGAACACTGTATAAACAAAAATGCTTGCTATGGTTTGACTTCTACTTTACAATAATAAAAATAAAGTGTAGGTACCAGAGTGTGGACTTGAAGTAAGTGTGGAAGAAGATGTGCCAAGAAAAGCAGGTGACTGGGATTCAGAACATAAAGCAGCAGGAGCAGAGCCTGGGGCTTTTGCTATGTGGAAGTTACGAGGTGTTGAGTGACCTGTGAGACTCATGGAAGGGCTTGTGACAGAGGATGTTGTTTTACTCATTTTCATTGAAGTTTTTTCTCCTTCAGTATCACTATCTGATTCATCTTGGTCTTTATCATCATCATCTTCTTCTTCTGATCCTTCTGTATCTGATTCTGAATTACTATCTGATTCTGGGAAGTAAAAGAAGCATTTGTATATTATAACTAGATAAGCACCAATAATTTGCAGTTTGTATCTAAATGGAATAGTTCAGGAACCAGCATGTGTGACTGAGAACTCAAACGAGCAACTTTCCTGAAGAGTAAATGTAAAAATTACTATCATATTAAGCTATCTGAATACAATATATCTAGACTATAAATCCTCAAAATTCTTTAAAATTATCAGTTTTACTCAATGCTTTAATTAGAAAATGGTTCTTCTCACATAACACTATGTACATGATGAGTTCTGCGTAATGGCTTTAAAATCACTTTTAACTTAATGGAGAAACTAAAGTAAAAGAGGGAATATCATTGATAATTCAAATTAACAGATTCCAATGACTTAAGAAGTATATACTAAGTCTAGTACGACGAACAGAAGTCTGGAACTACTATCATACTTTCATCTGGGCTTTGGGGTAAAAGAAAATTTTCTAGGGGAAACTTGGTTTTTTTGGCTGCAGTTTTTCTATTTAGATGCAAGACCTCATCAGGCTTCTCAGGCTTCACAGGATTCATAAAAAACTAAGCTTAAAGAAATAATTATGGTGTAGGATAATTTGTGATTTAATAATATAAGTTTGTTCTAGCTATGTAGTCCTATGTATAATGCATCCACTCCATTAGATATGTAAAATTACTGGGTTAAACTTGAAAAACATAGGACCAGTGCTTGGCCTGTATACTAATGGTTCCCAGAACAATGGCTTTTGTGAAATTCTGTTTTGTGTGGTACTGTTTGCCTACATTGAAGTTCATTATAAAAACTAGTTTTTGAAAGCTATGAATATTGATATTTATTACCTATCATACAAAATTGTTTTTATGAGAACCCCAGGAAAAAATATTATAGGGAAAAGTTGTTCTCAACCTGAGCAAATAGTTTGTTTTTAACTTACAGATACTTTAAATTGCATAACTGACTATATTTTCCTATTTACATTGGCTGCTAGAAAATTTACAGTTGGATTTGTGGTTGACCAGTAACAAATCCACAAACTTTTATAATACGTATTTCATCTTTGTATAAAATTTAAGCTATCTTGGATTTTATGTTTTAAATCTTCCATGGAAAAGGAGTGATAAAGAAAAGAGAAATGCAAAGAAGTATCCTTCCCCCTCACAAAAAAAAACTAGAAAGTGAATCAAAATTAAATCTGGGAGTACTCGCATATGTTATTTAATAAATTCTGTGTTACTAACGAACATTCATAGGGATTTAAGTTTTTGGTACCTTCTGAACAACTGTAACTACAATTTTACCTTCGTTCAAAATATCTAGTGATATATTTTAACAAGCAGCAGAAGAGATGAAAAAAAAAGAGACAAATAAGTGGTCCTGAACGAAACTTACATTAAGCAGGTTGATGAAGTTATTTCTTAATTCATGCATCATTTATATTGATTTTAAAGTTATTATTTGTTTAACATCAAATGAATAACAAGCTGAGAATTTAAATTAGGATTTCCAGTATCAGTTACACCTGTACTTTACCAGCTCATTATAGGAATGCACAAAGCTGTGTTCTGAAACCCAATGAATGATGGTGAATCAAGAAGCTCTTTAGAACATTTTGGTTCACATAGCATTTAGAGAAATACTTCAAATTTTAAAATAGAAAGTAACCTGATTGGCTGTCGTCAGACTCATCATCTTCATCGTCTTCCTCATCTTCCTCCTCATCTTCTTCTTCATCCTCATTTGAATCCTCAGAATCTTTACTACTGGGAATGTCTGAATCTGTTCCTCTAAATTGTTCCACTAAAGATTTTGCAGGATGGGAGTGTTGCTGTGTTTTTACTGTGTTTGCACTGTTGCTAATTGCTTTTTCCTTCCCTTGACTATGCAGTATGGGAGAGGCAGAGGGCATTACAGGTGTCTGATTGCCAGGAGTTCTTCTCCCTCCTGTACTCAAATTCACAGGTGAGGGAAAAGAGGCGCTACTTTCAGTAGCAATGTTTTCATTAATCTTACTCTGCATTTTTGTTTTGGTAGTAAGTGCTAGAGGAGTTTCTTGAATGACACTTTGAATAACTCCATTTGGTTGGTGATTACCTAAAAGTGCATTTGTCAAGAATGGATTAGGGTGGTTGTCTTCTAATGTTTGTTTTGGATGTGCTGGTAAACTAGAAGTTGCTTTTGGATTTGACAAAGCTGCAATAACCTTCTTCAGGCTCTTAGATGACTCATGTTTCTTTAACTGTGATGGGAATGTCTGTTTATATTGTTCCTGTTGAAACACAAGTTAAAAAACAAAATAAAATATACCTTAAAAACAAAGCTTGCTTTTATTTGCTTTTAATATCTAAAAACATTGCTCATATACAAATTTAAATCATGATATACATGTGCAGTAAAAGGAGTGGCAGTGATAACTAGCTGGTTGCTGAAACTCGGCTAGGCCCAACATTATATTTAAAAATTTAATGAGTTTTCCCCTTAAAAAAATATGCTTCCTAACTGTCCCTCTCTCTATACTGCTATTCCCATCCTCACAATAATCCAAACTTGAAACCCAAAAGCATTTTTTACTTTTCTTTTTTCCAAGTCATGCTATATTACCATGTCTTTGGATTTTTTCATTGAAATATCTCTCAAATCTTAGCCATGCCATCATTTCTTCCCACCCAGCTCCCAATATATGCTATACAACAATGCCAGTTTTATCTTAGATTAAGCCTTATTTTATTATATTAGCACCTTGGAGCATTGCCAACTTTATAAAATCTAAACACTTTAATATTAAATAATTTCACAATTAGGCACTAACATACCTTTCTAGTTAAACTGAACTATTTGCCATGGCTTCTACATGTCATGTTTTCACCACCCCCACATTTGCTCTGCGTGAAATACTCTCCTCTTATAAATTTCAAGCTTATCAGCACCGCACTCTCCCGAGTGAGCCACGGGCCGGCCCTAAATTTCAAGCTTATGAAATACTGTTCATTCTTCAAGATACAACCCAAGAAACTCTCCATGTTTGTCCTGGCCAGAAGCACTCTTTGCTTCTACCTTTGAGCTCCAGTGCTTCCTTATATTCTATGCCATATTACCTTTAGTATACATAGTGTATGCCTATATGACTTAAACCTCTAAGGAGGTAAGATTTATTCATCTTTATGGTCTTCCAAAAATATTGCTTAGAGCCCCACACTTGGTATGTACTCAAAAAACAATTTTAGATTGCTGAGTAAATAATTTATTGAGTAAGAGGAACTTCTTTGAAGCAAAGTTATGATATTTTCGTAGGAATGGTGGCTCAACATTCCGTGGGATCTACTGTAGTGGTGCCTTTAGCACAATAACATTTGAAAAAGCACACAGTTGACAAAAATAATTTTCTTGGGAAAAATTAATTTATAAACTATTAGGCCATAAAATTTACGTCTATAAATAAGAAACAAAAAATTATTTAGCTATTAGAATCTCTTTGAAAACAGTAAAATACAGAATTAGTATAATTAAAATAATATATAAAATAAACTAAAGTGGAATTATTAAAATATTTTAAGTTAATAGAAGTGGAGTTGAATTTCCTAACTTAAGGTGAAATTGTGCATTGAAAATGATTGCTTTGAAATTAAAATCAGCAATGTTGTCAGCATCAGACCTGGGCCCTTACACTCAAATTAGCAAAGACTTGGTGATGAGGATTTCACAAGCGTCAATGCAGATGGAATACCATATAAAATGACTCGTTAAATATTTTAAAGCAGCAGTACTAACAAGCAGAAAGCAATAAGTAAACTTTATCTTATTTAACATCTTTACTGTACTAGTTTAGAAAATTAAGTTAATTCTTTGCAAATAAAGATTGTCACATAATATTCACACCTAAGATAATACCTCATGCAGAGAAAGTGCTTAATACTTATTCAGTGAAGAAAATATGGAAAATTACAAAAAATAGTTGGGTTTACCTTTTTTAAAGGAATTATTTATTTATTTATTAATCAGTACCCAAGGGCATAAAAGGAATTTTATAGCAAAATTCTTACATAAAATACTTTAATATATACAAGATATAAATTTTCAGAAGAAAAATTTTTGTAATTGCATCACTTAACATAATTATGTCACATAAACATGTTTGCTCTTTTTTTATAGGTAGTAAACTTTCCTCCTAAGTACATAGAAGCAAAAGGGCTAAGAAAACAAAAAATTTCCCTTTGGTTTTATATCTTAGTTTTCTGCTAAAGCTCCTCCTTATGATTCTAAAGAATCACTTCCCATGTAGGTTTTCAAAAATAACCAAAGATCATTTTATCCCAAGACTAGTATCAGCTATTCTTTTAGAGTATACTTATTGTCCTTTGTGATATCTGTGGTAGTGTGTAAAAAGATGACGAAAAATATTGAAACCTATAGAGCGGCAAATCTCTTGCTGCTTTAAGATAGCCATTTAAACAGCAGTAGTACAGGAAGAGATAAGTTCAAACATCCATCCTACCTCCAAACTCTTGCTCCCTAGCCCCTACCTGAGTCTGCAGACCACAAAAAATCTTCCAGATAAAACCTAATAACAGAAAGCTGACACAGGACCTACCAAATTCCACTCCAGGTCTACGTATTCCAATTAATTGATTTGAATCTACACTGTAAAGATACTGAAGGATCCAATAATTAAATAACACTCAAGAAAACAATAAACTAATGAGGGACATTAGCAGGTAGTATGAAACAAATAAGATTATCGTAAGAAATAAATCAAAATTCTACAAGATGGTCACAACTTATGATTATTTGACTTAATGATTTTATGATTTTTTGACTTTACGATGGTGAGAAAGTGATATGCACTCTTCGACTTGTGATGGGGTTAAGTCTGGACAAACCCATTATAAGTCCAAAGTGTGTTTTCAACTTATGATGGGTTTATCCAGACTTAACCCCATCATAAGACAAGCAGCATCTGTGTGTTAGACTGTCACATAAAGATAGACAGCTGTTATAAAAGAGATGTTTATAAAATACCCTCTAACTCCATTAACTACCATTATCATTTGAGATAATTTGTATCATAATTTCTGAATGATCTCTAGTTAGCAAGAACACCAAATTTTTTCATCTTAATCCTGAGATTTAAAATCAGAATGCTTGGTTTAAATCCTTTCTGCCCTTAACTTGTTATGCAATGTTGATTAAGCGACCTAACTTCTGAGCCTTAATTTCTTTACCTCACAAGATTTTGCAAGGATTAAATAAGATCATATGTGTAAAAAGCCTAGCTTGGCTACATTTATTAAGCAAGTATTTAATAAATGACTTCGTAATAAGTAGTCATATAAAATTCTTATTTAGAGAAACATTTAAGAAACCCTTTGAAAAAAATTAAAGAATTTCGGAATACAGATAACTCTTGGTGTGGCTCTGTAAATTCATTTATCTTAAAATGGGACAATATATTAATAAAAAATTAAAATAACCAAACATTGTAATTTTTAATTTGCTTATTTTACTTGTAGAAAGTTAATAATGTGATGCTGGTAATACCTCCTTGTGTCTGAGCAATGCATTATATGTCATATGCATGATATTATAAAGCTATCAGTCATTCCATTTAGATGAGTGGTTCTCAAATCTGGATGCACATATGAATCACCTGGGAAGCTTTTTAAAAATCCAATACTTTAGTTCCATCATAATGGATTAATTTAATTGTTCTGAAGAGTATTTTTCTCACAGTTTCCTAGGTGATTCTAATGTACAGTTAGGTTTGAGAACCAAACATTTAGATTCTCAAAAAAAAGCTGACTTGTTCAAGTCACTTTTCTTCGGCCCTGTTCTTAAATTCTTCATAGTAAGAGTCAATAGACAAGAACATTGCGACTTTTTCAAGAAAGAAAGGCAGCATGCCACAGTTGTTAAGAATAAGGACTCTAGTACCACACTGCCTAGGTTTGAATTCTAGCAGCATCACTAACCAGCACTGTGATCTTGGGAGAGTTATTGAAGTTTTATGAATCTCCATTTTGTCATTTATAAAGGGGATAATAATATGAGTAGCATTCGTAGACATTATCATCCAATGAGTAAATGCATTTTCAAAACTTAAAACAATGGCTACCAAATAGCAAGTGCTCTAGAAGTGTTATCTAATGATTAGGAAGCCAAATGATAATATTTGTAACTAAAGCACAGTATATTGTGTTCAAACATAATAATTTTCTACTCTGGTTTGATTCTAGAATAAAAATCGGTGATCGTTTAATTATTAGAATTCTATGAAACATATGAATGTAGACTATGTAGTAATATAAAATCAATAGCAAGAAAAACAAAGATGAAAAAATTCTCAGAAGAGTGGTTCTGGTGATTGTATAAGTAAAAGTTACATGTCACATAATTCATTAAGAATGGCAAAGGAACATGACTCAGAATTTTTACACTTAAAATTTATAAATTTTAGGATTAAAGAGGGAAACTACTCGAGTTCATTTCTTTAAAAAAGAACATATTGATATTAGAAAAAAAGAACATTAATTTTAAACAAAAGTAATTGTGTAGTTTGTCTTATTCAAACATACTTATTTCCTAATGCTAAATCATTAGACCTGGGGAGAAATGACCTGACTGTGTTGCCAAAAAATATATCAAACAGATATATATATGAATATAAAATCAGAGAAATTTAGTTTTCTTATGTACATATTCTATTCCTGTAGACTAATTTTTAACTCACCCGATTCGATCGTAATTCACTGGTCAAAGGACTAGATTCTTCAGAGGTATTTTTATTCCCTGCTTTAAGTACATCAGGAGAAGGAACCATGAGTTTCATATAAGTTTCCTTTTTGGCTTGATTTACCAAAGATAAAGGTTTCACATTGGACACCAATCCCGTAGACTGTATTACACTGGTGTGTTTGTTCACAGATTCCTCCTTTGCCTGAGAGCTTTGGAAAATAAATGGAAGCTGCTGTGACAAAACCTGAGGCTGCTTCTGCTGGGATTGGAATGATGAGTGAGTCTGGGATTCAGACACAAGAGGTAATGGCTGGTGTATTCTTTTTTCCTGGGCTTTTTCAGTTGCTTTCTGTACATCTGTTTTTGGGTCTGAAATACCATGTAATAGCACCTGGAAATAAAAATTAAAAGGCAACTTATTAGCATCTGTTAAGTCAAAAAACATCAAGCAGTAAAATTTGGGAGGAAAAAAAGTACTTTAAAAAGTGCTCCTATTGATTTATGATAGATATATAAAGCTTACTAAAAATAAACCAAAAGTCCCTTTGAAAATGTTTCTCCATCTCCTTTTCTTTCTGTGCAAAAGTAAAAAGTCAAGGTAATGATTAACTTTAAACCTATAGTCTTTGAGAGTGAAGATAAATCAGTTTATTCTTATATACAAGTCATGTTTGGATATTGTCCATGAAACAATTTATACCTGGTTGTTACTTTTATGTTGTGCTTCAGTCTCTGAGTCAGAATCATCATCTTCACTTTCTTCAATACTTTGATCTTCTTCCTCCTCTTCATCTTCCTCTAGATCATCTGAATCACTACTACTAATGCCTTCACTTGATGTGTCTGATGATGTGCCTGAATCACTATCACTGTTGCTAGAACTTTCCATAGTTTTCTTCCTTGGTTTCTGGATAAAGACAAGTTATTTGGCAAGACTTTATTTTTGGAAAAAAATTCAAGTTTCAGTAAAAGGTATGCTCTTTTAATTTTCCAGTGATATTTCCAATCTCAAAATGTCGTTGAGGAAAAAGGAAAATGTCACATATTGTAAGGGTAATTATTTAACAAACTGATCAAATTAACTTATTTGAGAGGAATTCTCCAATAAAAAAGTTCCAGCTCTGTCACATGTAGAATATTGAAAATATCAATATAGTATATACATAAGATCTACTATATGAATGTCATGCTTCAAAATGCATGACAGATTAAAAAGAGCAGTTTGCAAAATAATAATTCTAATGGTAATACATGTGTTGAAGTTATATATTTACCTTCGATATTCTTTCTTTATGCAGACAGTGAGTCAGCAGTCAACTATTTACCTACAAGATACCAAATATTTACCTGTAAGATACTAAACATACCTTTCTAGGTGCTGGACTACAACGGTATATAAGACGGAGTCCTGGCCTTCCAAGAGACTTATGTTCTAGTGGTGGTGATGGTAAGAGGAAGGGTTAGATAGATGCTTAATATAAAAGCAAATAACCCATAGAGTAATAATTCCCATAGATGAGATAAAATAGGTAGCAAAAGACTTATAGGGCTGTTTTAGTTAGGGCTAAGGAATTTAATTGCTTATATTTCATATCAGAAAAGATAGAAAAATATAATAAAGAAGAGAGATTTATTTCTGGAACATTTAAGACTCTATAGGAAAAAGAAAATCCAAAGCAAGTAGAAAGCTCATATAGTTCAGTGGTAAATTCATAACCTGCAACCATCAGCACCATCCATCTCTAGAACTTTTTTCATCTTCTAAAACTGTAACTCTGTATTTATTTCACACTAACTCCCCATCTCTCCTATCCCCAGCCCCGGACAACCACCATTCTACTTTTGTCTCTCTGATTCTGACTACTCTAAGTACTTAATAAATGTGGAATTATACAGAACTTGTCTTCTTATGACTGGCTTATGTGACCTTGCATAACGTCCTCAAGGTTCATTTACATTGTACCAAATATCAAAATTTCCTTCCTTTTAAAAGCTGGATAATATTTCACTGAATGTCTGTACCATATTTTGCTTATCAATTCATCTATCAATGGACACGTGCATTGCTTCCACATTTTAACTATTGTGAATAATGCCACTATGAACATTGGTAAATAGATATCTCTTTGAGACCCTGCTTTTAATTCTTTTACACCCAGAAGTATAATTATTAGATCATATGACAATTCTATTTTTAATTTCTTGAGGAACCATCATACTGTTTTCCACAGCAGCTGCACCTTTTCATATTCCCTAAAATATGATATTTTCAAACCATAAAAAAATCACATGTTTTTAAAAGACTGTTTTGGCTACTATGGGAACAATAACTTGTATGGCAGCAGGATTAGAATTTATTTAACCTTGAATTATTTTATTTTTTTCTAAACAGGCTGGATGTTTGTATACCTTAGTTTTGAAATTTACTTTATTTAATTTAAAATATTTATATTTACTCTAAAGATATACACAGATAATGAGGGAATTGGACTTAATCAGTGACTTTCATTGAGGATGCCTGAGATAAGCACCCCACCCCCCAGAGGGATATCAAAATTAGCTAAAGAATATTTTTTCAAACTGCACATGAAAAGAGCTAATGAAGTAATTTTTAAAAAGGTTTTAACACTGAAAAATACTGGGTAAAAAGTAGAAAATTTTCTTCTTTATTTCCAATGCCCTTCATCTCCATTTTATCCAAAAGTGCTGTTCTTCTGAAGTCTTAAGTTCTAGTATGCCTCACTTTAATAGCTAATCTCTCTATAATGTTACTTTGACTTAGCTGTCTATAGACACCACTATGATACCTTAGAATCTATTTCTTTATATTATAAATAGGTATCTCTGTACATTTTTACTATGTGCTCCTGGCAATAGTTTTTAGTTTGACACTAATGACATAAACTGGTACATATTCATGCCTGCAAAGTCTTGCATAATGCCTTGTACATTGTGAAGACAAAGGACATTTTAAATTTTAGATTTTACTAGATTTTAGCACTACTTCTAAAAGATAGGATAGTGAAAGATTTAAAAGCATGTGTGCTTAACTTTTAGAAATACATAAAGAAATGTATCCAATGATATGGTATCTGGAATTTGCTTCAAAATAGTTTGGGAGTCAGAAATGGGTGGTGTTTCAGTCAGTGCTTGGCATGCAGAGAAGCTGGCAGCAGCCCAAGAAATGGGCCCTTATTGCTTACACTAATGGGAATGCCCTTGATAAGAATCATAAGAGAGAAGAGACAGGAGCACTTGAAGAGCAACAGGTGGAGAGAGTATGACCCTGAAACCTGTGTCCCTGGGGGGAAATAACCAAGAGTCTTTTATCATGTTTGCTCCAGTGCTCAGTGGTATGGCTTGAAAAAGAAAGAAAAAGTTTGTCTCAGGGCCTAAGTATTGTACTGTTGAGTTTTGTGATGGGTACCATTAAGCTTCTTACTGTCACCAGATAGATGACCTTTCCCCAAGCCCTCAAATGGGAATGCTAAACACTGGAAAATACCTATCTTCTGTTGAGAAGGGAATTGAAAGATCTAGAGGAAGTATCTCTATCAAATATGGTCAGCAAAAGGAAAGAAACTTTTACTTGTTCTGTTGATCCTGGAAAATATATGGAGCTTGATGCTGTCTTGAAAAACAACAAAGAAAAACTTGACAAAATAGTTTCTTAGGACTAAAAGTTGGAGCCTAGGATGCGTGTTGTTTGAATTTAAAGTTCAGATCTATACCATTTGCAGTCAGTAGCTACCTACATCTTGCTATTCTTGCTATGGTGTGTCAGAAGCTTCCTAGACCCTTTGATATTTCAGCTGAGACAGTGAAGAACATGCCGTATGTAAGATCATAAACTTTTGACTCTCTTCCACTGAAAAACCAGGCCCTGAAAGCAATTTTCATAAAATGTAGAAGAAAAGACACAACTCTAGTTGTCTTTGTTTTCAAAATGTCTGAAGTGATGCTAAGGCCTTAACTTGGAACAAACCTTTCACTGAAGAAGAAATTACATTATGGGTGATCTAATACATAATACTTCAGATCATGGAGCTGGAGAGGTCTCAGCTTACTTGGCTGGATAAATGAAACCTAAACCTGAACTCAGTGGTGCCCTACATTTTATAAAGTTGAGATGTCGGAGCTTCCCTGGCATGTGTGAAAGAGAGAATCCATAAGTTTAGAGTGATCATGATGTTGGGGTGAATTTACCCAACCCCACTCACCCACACCACTCCTGGTATAAATTTTATAGCAGACAAGATCTAGTCAGAAGGCAGAAACAACATTAGCAATCTGTACAGAAAAATTTCACATAAAGAATCATTAACTAGCAACAGAAAATTTACTACCAAGAAGGATAAAGAGACCTCTTAAAAATACGGGAATAGGAGACGTAGGGAATAACCACTTTCTGTAGGGCTGAGGTATAATACTGAAATAAAAATAACTCTGGCAGAGGGCTTTTTTCCTCCAACCCCCCATTCACCCAAGGCTGAGCTTCAGACTTTGTTGGAGAGGATGTGGCTACTGCCCACTGGATAGCAGACAGGTTCAATGAGGTATCATAGGTTAAGGCTGGCACACAAGAAAACACTGCCTGCTGGGATGCCAAAAAAGCTTGGCTGGGAACCTGGTAGCTAAAGTGCCAGTAGAATTAGCTAGAAAACCACCCACTGGTTTCCCAGCAAAACTTGCTAATAAGCTGCCTGCTGGGATGCCAATGAAACTCACTAGATGGTGTGCACCACTGGGTTCCCTGGCCACCACGGGATCTCCTCAACACCACCAGCAGAGAAGGAATCAGCTGGCAAGAAAGCTAACCACTAGCACCCACAGCACAAGAAAAAGTAGCAAACACTGGAACCAGAAACAAAAGTCCTTCCTTTTCCAGTGTTCCACCTGGACCCTCAATTGACAAGGCCTAACACTGTGCCATTTGGCAAAGGAGAAAAGGGTGAGTTTAGAGCCGAGAGGCAATAAATTGATAACTTGCACAGTCGTGGATAGAGATAAAATAAATTTGGACATGGTTGGATAGCTGTTGAAGCTGAATAATGGGTACACAGAATTATTCCATCTAATTTTTATATTTGAAATTTCCCATAATAAAAGGTTTTTTTATTTTGGGGTTTTTTTTTTCTCCAAAGCGTTGTCTCTGGAGTCAACCTGCTTGGCTTCAAATCCTGGCTCAGCCAAATACTGGCTAATTATTTTGGTGCTTTGTTTCCCCATTTGTAATAACAGTATCTACCTCATCTGAGGTACAGGGAGGACTGAAACAGGTATTACATATAAAGAAATTAGAGCAGAGCTGGTATATAGTAAGTTCTCTATACATTTTAGCTATTATTACTATTTATATTGTTTACACTGATGCTGACAATTTTAATTTTTTAAGATATATAATATTAATACCACACCATAAAAATATACATCTGCAAAACGAGACGTTGGTAATTCATAAGAAGTTAATCTGTAGATTCCAGTGGTTTGATCTTTAGAATGCTTACTTTATATATAGATCTGTTATATATTTGTCCTTCAGAGAATGACTTACTTTATCTTTGATTATGTCAGCTCTAGCATCCAAAGGCTGGTTTTTGCTTTGCTCCTGATTACATTTTCGATTTCCTCCACCTGAACTTGTACTTTTAGTTTGTCCCATTGAACTTGAAGCAGTAGTGGATAGTACAGATGTGTTGATACCAATTACAGATGATGTACTGTTTCCATTTATTGACCCATTTACACCTTGAAAATAAAAATAAACATGTTTATAGAATGGAGTATTATTCAGCCACACAAAGGAATGAAGTACTGATATTATGTATAATGTGGATAAAACTCAAAAACATTATAAGTGAAAGAAGCCAGACAATATTCACAATAGATAAATCTATAGAGACAGAGTGCAAACTGGTGGTTTCCAGGTGCTGGGGTAGAGGGGAATGGGTATCAACTGCTTAATGGGTACAGGGTTTCCTTGTGGAGTGATGAAAATGTTTTGGAACAAGATAGAGGTGGTGGTTGCACAATACTGTGAATGCATTGAGTGCCTCTGCATTGTCCGCTTTAAGATGGTTAATATGTGAATTTCACTGCAATTAAAAAAAAACATGTTTAGAAAGATAATTAAATGCAATATTCCCCTTTTAGAGCAAACACTCAAGTAAAAGGAAAGATAATAAATCAGGTAAAATGCTATTAGAAATTTCAAATGATATTCTAACAATAGTTATTAATTGCAGAAATATTAATGATCACTTAAAATAAAAATAGAGTAGCAGGGTATTAGTTTGAATGAGGATAATGTTTAACTGCAGAAGTAGTAACATACTATATTAAACTGCATATAGGGAAATAATGAGATACAGAGGAAAAAGCAGTGGAACTGGGTTCAAATCCTCACTTTTTCACATTTGTGTGTAAGCAGTATTTTCCTGAACAACTTACTTAACCTTGGCGGCAAAAAGAGAATACTTCTAATCTCAAGGAATTACTGTAAGGATTAAGGAAGACCATGTGAAAGTGTCTAACACAACACTATAAAAATGTTATTATTTCTGAACTCTACTGAAAATAGGTATTGAAATGAAAGATTTTTAGTACTTCACTCATTTAATATGGATACCTTTTTCAGGACCATTTCGATTACTTTTTCCCGAAGTCCTTGAATGGAATGAAGAAGAATCATGATTCTGGCCTGGAGGGGCAAACAGTGGTGGAATTCCCAGTAACGGTGGAAAGAAGCTTGCCCCTGTACGAGTATGAACATCTGTTGTTCGCCACCATTCTGCACCTCAAAACCAAACAAACCAAATGAACAAAAATATTTGAATTAACCTTCTATTTAATGTAATGACTGCTTTCTATATTTTATTACTAAAAGAAAAAAAGTTTCATCTTGGAACAGAATTGCTGAACTACACGGTTCTGATCATCTTTCTAATGATAAACAGCTAATTAGAACTTTTCACTCATCACTCTTCTCTCTGGGCCAGTATCCAAGGATTTTCACTTAGCAGCTCTCTAGAGTTCAAGCTTATAAAGAGCAAATTCATAGTTTTAAAAGTAAAACTGACAACTTGGAATATAACAGAACTATTTGACTTTTTGATGGCTTATACCATATTCTTTCTAAATCAGTAAAGAAAATATTACGACTATATTACGAGGGCACTTCAAAAAGTTTATGGAAAAATAGAATTGAAAGATGATATGAATCCTTCCATGAATTTAAGGTTACATTTAAAACCTATGTTCAGAATTTTCTCAAATTATACACAATATAAACCTGGGTTTGATAAATCAGGTAGTCTAAATAATAGTACAAGACTACTGTAAATCCAGAATTATACCTCAAATGCATTTATGAAAGAAAACATTGTATAGTCAAACAAAAATATAAATATAGCAAAATCAGTAACTTTTATTTTTGGTCTAAGAAATTAAGATGTCAAAGGAGATTTCAAAAACTAGTAATTTCATATTAAAATATAAAAGATTTGCAAAGTTTATCCCCTTAAAGTTAATGAAGAAAGCTTGTATTTTGTTTATCCTTCTACTCATAAATTATAAGTAACAATGATTGTTTTATCAATATAAAATTACCAAATGGTAGGAAATCATCAAATGTAATTTAGATATTCAAAGAGTGGCTCTTAGTTAAAACTTTTGGAAAAGGAAATAAGCCAAATTTTATAAAATACATTTCTCAAGGAAGGGTTGAGATTAAAAAGAGATTTGAAAATAATCCGAAGGACAGTCCTGCACTGCCCTAACTAAAATCTTGTAAACAATGTTCTCCAATGGTCTAACCTGCTAAATTACCAAAGAGTAAAAATCTTTCAGACAAATCTTCCAAAAGTTATGGTATATTTTTCATTGACTGTAACAACCATGAGAAAATGAGGAAAAACAAAAAACAAAAAAAACAACCCACAATAATATAGTATGGGAAAAACTCAAAATTATCAGTATACTGTATTATATGATCTTTAAAGCTTTTCTAGGAATATTCCTTCATTAATAATAAGATATAAAGTAATAGGCGCCTTCATTATAAATGGGAAAATCTGGTCTAAAAAAAAGTGAAATATTCATGGTAGCTGCAACTCTCAAAGGTCTAAAAACAATATAAGCAGAAAACTGCGAAAGCTATTCTTCTGCACTGCAGGAAAGCATTACTTTGTGAAATGACACCAATGTATATTTGGCCATGCCTGAGTGATGGGAACTAAACCAAGATTAACTATACAAAATCATTAATCATTTGCCCACTGTTTAGATGAAAGAAGTACAATAATATAAGAAGAAAAAGTGTATATTTTGGGATTTTATCAGCACAGACAGTATCTATTGTCATGTATAGGTTTGAAAATTAAGCTCAACCTAGCTGATAAAAGGGACTGAGGTTTCACAAAGATATTTACGTTATTTAACAGAGTCTGTAATTACAACATTAATATTGAGTGTATAGACTTTGTAAACAATCACAAATTGGGGAGGTAATAAAACTGTAATAAGTTTCAAATATTTTAGACATAATTAAAATCAGAATAAACATAAAAATATACTCCAGAATGTCAATGGTGAATAAGCACATGGTACAAATTCGAGTAAACAATGGGAAAATGCGTGTTATAAATAAGCTGACACCACAGAAGAAAATACAAAACAAGTGAATAAGATCATCAAATAAAAAGATTAAAATGGTAGAGTTTCTGAATATGAACTTTATAAATATCTGATATTATTTCTTAGGAAATATAATTTTTGTTGACAAGTTTGCTTATTTTCCAAATTTAAGGAAATAAAAGACAAAATTTAGTCACTTACAAACTAGCTTATTGGTAATATGAAAAACACAATATAGGAATCACATAAATCATGATAAATTTCTAAGTATACTCAAGAGATAACACTGTAGCAGCATTAATTAGATTCAATTGAAAGATTTTAATATTTCAGAGGATATACTGAATCTCAATTTGAAACTAGAAGATTTAGCAGAATTTTGAAATCTTTTATACTTGATAGAGCCAGATACTTTACAAAAATTCATGGTAATATAATATTAAAATATAATGATAAAAAAATTACAAGCATTTTGGGCCGGCCCGGTGGCGCACTGCTACAATGCGCCGCTTGGGAAGCGCGGTGGCACTCCCACCGAGGGTTCGGATCCCACATACAGACCGGCCACTCACTGGCTGAGCGAGGTGCGGGAGCAACACCGAGGGTTGCGATCCCGTTGCCGGTCCCGGTCCGGTACGGGCGCGACACTGAGGGTTGCGATCCGTTGCCGGTCACGAAAAAAGACAAAAAGGGAAGAAAAAAAAAAATTACAAGCATTTTAAAAGAACTTACTATGAAATTCTATTTCCATATAAAATGGAAATAACTTAATTATACTAATATTCATTAAATAATTTTATATTTATTGACTTAATCTGAACTGCAGAGTAATTCAGATGTACATAAAATTTAAAAACAAATTATTCCTCATTTAAAATTTCTAATGATGTCTGCCATATGTGTCCTAATTTATTTTTACTGGGTGACTTTAAAGATTTGGCAATTTGGTTTCCCTTCTAATAAAGGCAATTATTGAGAATTTATGTTTAAGTTATAGTACCAAATCTACAACTTAAACAAAATGAGTCCTCTAAAACCAGATACAGCCTCTGCCCATAGTATGCTCACACAGGCAGGCTTTTTTATCACTAAATACTCTGTCTTGTAATTATCTGTTTATTAGTTTCCTAAAAATTACACATAACATAAAATATACTACACGTTAGTTTATTCCTCAGTAACTGGCTAGTGCACAGAACATAGTAGATGCTTAAAGAACTTTGTAGGTTAAATAAATGAATGAATAGTTTATGTAGGGTGGGGAAATTATTAAATTTTTTCTGCACAATAGAAGTATCAATATTATTGAAGTCCAGATGAGTAATTTTTAACACTTGTTAACCATAATTCCAGGGCATAAATATTTGATTTTAATAATACAGGAATTACATTGTGGTTTATAAATGGCCAAAAGCAATACTATAATAAACTATGATAAAACAATACAAAAATTTAAGATATCAGTTAATATCTATATTATTATCTATTTTTATTTTTATTCAGAATCTTCTGTTTTAGTAAATATCTGTTGAATGCTTATCTACTAAAGAAGCATGCTAAAAACTAAGTTCCTATTAACATTTTTAAATGAAATAATAAGAGCTACTTTAACACTGTCTATTCACATTACTCCTCTCCACCATCCCCTCTCTCCCAGACAACTGAATTAAAGGAATAATAAGACTCAAGAAATAATACTTGTAATATACATTTAACCATCTATCCTTTCTACAAACAATGTAAACGAGATACTCATTTCCTTTTAAAGAAGTACTTGAAAATTTATTAACCATTAAAAGTAGGCAAGAGAAAAAAATAATAGTTACCAACTAGGGAATACTTATGTGTGCCAGACACTGTATTCAACACTAAACATAGTTTATCTCCTTTCATCATCACAAGAACCCTATGAGGTAGATAAAATTTGAGGCTGATAAATCAGATAACTTGTCCAAGGTCACAGGGCTACGAAGCAGCAAAACTAGATTTAAATTCAGGTCTATTGTCTTTAGAATTATGTTGTAATGTTTTAAACTATTTTACATACATTAAAACATGCATCCCTTACTAAACTCTATTAAAGTAAAATTAATCACTGGAAAACACATTTAAGTCTAGACTTTTAAGATAACAAGACAAATTAAGGCATGTTTGTCTAAGTTAAGTTTTAATTCATATCTTACTGAACTACTGAATCCTCATAATCTGTAGAATTTTGGATAATACTGGTCCTCTTACCACACAAGTGATACACCTCTACAGTTGTTTTGATCACATATGGAATAATGTATAAATTTAAGAGTCAAGCTCATCTTAACTACAACGTGAAGCAAGAACCCAAATTACAAGCATAGTAATATTCATTATAAGAACTGGACTTCAGTTTTACACTGTAAATTAAATAATTATTTAAAAAATCAAATAACGCTGAAAAATTTTTTTTATCAAATTCTACTCTTACAATATGTACATTTCTCTGTCTATTGTTCTTCAATAAAAAGCATGAGAAAAACTGGCTTAATTATTCCCCTCTCTGGCACATGCCTATTTCTCTAGCTTAACACCTGAATACCTAATTAAGTACCCTGCCACTTAACACGCAGTGTGTTTTATTTTTTTGTACATGATAAATAGGATTGAGGCAATTCTTGCACAAGAGTTTTAATACACCAGGCATTAGACTATTCCTTTTTGTTCAATTTAATAAACAAATTACTGCTTGAATTTTCAAGCTTTCCTCCTTTCCTTGAACACTTCGTAACAGATGTTTACCTGGAAAAGATGCTAGTTGGGGATGTGCGGCTAAGGCTGTGGGTGTACCAAGTGTCCCCAAACCACCAAATTCTGAATGCCCTGAGCTGGCTGAATGTAGACCAAAGACTGGGTGGCTGACCATTGGGAAGGCACTCGACACTGTGGACAGGTTAAACGGTTGATCCCCAGCTGCTCTGAATAAATGTCCTGGGAGGGAAAAAAACACACTTGAAGTTGTACTATAAAAACAGATGAAATTTATCTGATTTCAGCGGTCATAGTTAAAACTGATAATAATTTCTTATCTATGAAGTTTTTATTTTACGTTTTTTCTTCTACATGTCTACTTTTTAAGCCCTACAGAAGAAATTTCTAGAAACACAAAGTACTCTAAAAATAATTAAAATGAATGGTATAACCTTATTTACTTTGAATTTGAGATTTGAGAACCAATGTTTTAAGTAAATAATTTTCATTAATTAAAATAGTTTGACCTGAGGCAGTAAGGCCAATTTTTTGTTAATACATGTACATTAATATATCATAAAATTTTTTTCATAAGAAGGAAAATTAACACATCTTATTAATCCAAGGTTGAAAATCAATGAAATAGGTCCAGAATTTGTCACCAAGGGATTACTGAAATTATCACACACTCTAGGCAACGAGATCCCAGTTTCCACGTGCGAGAATTATAAAGCTCTGTTCTCTACCCAATAACTCTTAAGTGAAAGAATAGCTTGATAACAAAAAGGGACAATATTCTAGTCTAATAAAACAGTGTACAAGACAACATAAGAATTTAATGAATAAACTTACTAAGATATTTCTAAATGCATTCACAGGTGGCTATCAATATAAAAATCATTTTTTAACTTTCTGATAGTAATGTAATATTCAATTCAAATGAGTGTGACTTTTCAATCTGCACTTTTACTCTAAGAAGAATATAGTACTAAGGGTCATAACCCTAGGTTGGATGTTATATGATCAAAAACATGACTTATTTTTCATAGTCTGCAGGAAATTGGCAGAAAAATTTTTTAGTGCTTGGAAATCTTCCCTTTACGTCCAAGAAATAATTAAGGTTCCCCGGCTTGCTACTAGGAAAACAGAATATCAAACCCCACACTCCAGGCTATTTTAAGAATTTACTCTGTGAAAAGTACCACGCTGTGTGTTAAAATCCAAATAAGGCTTCCGTATTATTTCCTGTTTATATCAGCCCTGACTATGTACTCCAATTAAACTAATTTTAACACAATACATTTAAATTAAAAAATGTAAGTTAAAAATAAGTACACTTTTTTTTTATCACTTAGTTATCAACCAAATCTTTCATCTGCTTTCCTGCTCTCTGAAAACCAAGGGGTAGTCCTAAAAAAGGCCAGTTTACCCACAGAGACTAATATAAACTCTACATTCTTTACTGAAATAGGAAGATTTAAATGGCTTTAAGTAAATAAGATTTAAGTAAATTACATCAGGTATGTCTTGTATCAGCCTATAAGGATGAAGTTCTGATTCAAAGTATTGCTCCCACTACAGCAAAGCATAACCAGTCTCACAGGGAAGATCCTTAAAGTGTCTTTACAAGGAAGGCCCACAAAAAAAACTGTGAGGTAGGACAAGGAAAGGGCACAATCTTGGGGGTTGGTGTCTTTTCTAAGTCAGCCAATCTTTGTTTCTGTTTATCAAAGCCTAAACAGAAAATTGGTGAATTGGCACTTTTGTGTTATCAGAGTTCTGGACTGCATTAACACTGAAGCTGAGTCAAAATAAAATAGGGCATGCTACTGCAAAAAAAAGGTTACCCAAATGTACTATCTTTAAGACTGGTGATAGGCCACCAGAAAGACTGTGTCAATTTTTTTTTTTTTTTTTTTTGGCACATTCTCAGAAGCCCATCTAGTTCTATAAAATAAACTCTATAAAAAATGAGCTTGTACCCTTAAAGACCAGTGTTTATTTTCATTTGTGATTATATGTAAAAATCTGTTTCTCACTAATCAATTCAACTTACTGACTCAAATGTGCTTTAATCAAACGTTTTATTTATAAACATACTATAATCAGTTACATTTCCTTCTCTATCAATTTTCCTGAAAAGCCAGTTGAACTTAACATTTAGTTTTGAAGATTTTAGAGTCATCTATCATTTATATATATATATATAACATATATATATATATATATATGTATTTATTTTATTTTATTTTTCTGGCAGCTGGCTAGTGCAGAGATCTGAACCCTTAACCTTGGTATTCTAACACTGCGCTCTAACCCACTGAGCTAACTCGCCAGCCCTGTCAGTTATATTTTATAAAATAATAATTCTTAAATTATATTTGTCAATTACATGTATGTAGCTGTGATTTCATACAAAGAAATTTGTAGGGTAAACTCAAAACTACCAAAACTGTACAAAAAGTATAAAAATTCAGAACAATTGAAGTTATCAAGGATTGGAAACTGATAGAAATACTTCTATAACAGCTAATGAATTGGCAGTAAGCAGCATTCTTAGGTGTACAGTTAAAAATTAATTTCATTATTGTGAAGAGTAAATGAGCTAAACCTTGGAGTCTCATGAACACAAAACATGAGCAATAACTAAATGAAGGTATCACTCTTGCAGCAACAATTTAAGAACCAATCATACATAATTTGACAGCAAAAAAGTTCTTTTCTGGGTCTAAAAAGAGGGCTGGCCATTTAGCTCAATTGGTTAGAGTGTGGTGATTATAACACTCTAGTGGTTCAATCCTTGCAATGGTCAGCCACCAAAAAAAAAAAGAAGAAAAAGAAAAAAAGAGTGACAGCTAGAAACAACTGAGCAGAAAATTTTAACAGAATATGAGCTTTATTCGCTATAACTTCAAATGAAAAAAAAAGTATAGACCTATACATAGAATTACATCTGTGCATAGCAACACTGCAGAGATAGGAGTTCAAATCAAGGCTACATTACTCTACTTTCTTATTCTTTCTTCTAAAATACTTAGTTAAAATAATTAGAGCATGGAAAGCACCCAAGTGACTACTGAATCCGTAGGGCCTATTCCTTGTTGGTGGGAAAATATTTACTTTTGTATTTGGTAAAGAACACCAGGACCACATTACAATGATTGTAGTGATACCAGTCATTATCAAAAATACGACATGAAAGCCTTCCTCTGTTATATATGGGAAAAGTCACACTACAGAAGGAAAATAGTTTAATAATGCATTTCATCGTTTTACTGTATTTTGCCTTTATAGCAAGAATCTAGAACTCAGTAATATAACAAAAAGTATATTTTTCTCATAAAAAGGCTCTGTAACACTATATATAATTTTAGTATTGTTTTTCTACCACCTTTTAAAAAACAGATAGTAATTCCATGTAAAAATCTTCCAGAATTACTCTTTATTTAGCAGTTTCAGTAATTCAAACATTTCATGAGCATACCTATTAAGCATGAGGTGCTATGCTTAGTAAGTAGCATACAAGGATGAATAATCCCTGACCTCAAGGAACTCATGTTTTGAACATAATTCAAATAGTGCAAGACTATTTTTTTATATCACACGCATAAAACAAGTTAGTTAATATTTCAATATTACAAATTGGTGCTGTCATGTACACGACTCAGTAACATATTCCGAACACCTAAAACAATGTCTGGTACAGAGTAAATATACAATAAATTTTTTTTAAATGAATCAATTCACAGTTCATTTAGAGCAGAAGACACATATCTATGGGACTGATTCCAAAGTCCGTCAATCAGAACAGGAAATTGTCTTGATTCTTTATTCAAACTTGCAAATATGCTTCCTATTTCCTTTACATTACTTTATCAATCTTTTGTCTTGCTTTTTTTTTCTTTCTCTTTTTATACAATTTCCACATGTTCTTTTATGCCTCCTTGATTCCATTTAGGTCACATGTTGGATTTGATCACACAAAATTCTGCTACCTCCAAAATCTTAAATTCTTCAAGTTTCACACTTTAACAATAATTTCCACATTTCCATTCCCCTTTTTCTTAGCATGACCTCTGGTCTCTCCCAAGGTCATCCCTTAACCCTATCTATGTCCTTCCCTCTCAATCCCATCAACATCTCTCCCATGTTAATCTTAAAAGAAATGTATTACACCTGCTTTCTATTTCCTCCCCATTTCCCAGAACCTTTAATATTTGTGAAAAGCCTCAAGCCTCCCTTCCAGTTGGTCTGTAAAGTCACTAAAGTTTTCCTAATCACTAGATCTCACTAATCTTTATTCTTTTCATTCTTAACTTCTTTAGATAAGTCTGGCATGCTTGATTGCCTCTTTTTTATTAAAACCCATTTTCATCCTTAAGCTCCAGATCACGGAACCCTCTTGATCCTCTTCTTAACTATACATCTTTCAATAATACTACTGTCTCCTTTATTGGATTTTCTTTTTGTTTTTATCTGAAATGTACACATTCCTGAAGATTCTGTCCAGCTATCTCTTTTTTCTCTCTATGCTTTCTCCCCTCAATTATTTCATGTGCTTCCACAGTTTTAACTATGGCCTCTAGTCAAATTAATTCTAAACCAGGATATAACCTTCTTGAGAGCAAAAACTGAATGTTATTCATCTCGGTATCCCTAATACCTGGCATAATCTGAAACACAATAGGTACTTAACAAATGTTTCCCACTGTGGCACTTTGGTCATGTTATTTCTTCCACTTCAGAATTTTGAAGCCTCTATAACAAGTCCTTTGACTTCTGCCCTTTGTAATCCTATTCTTTACTAACTGTCTCAAAAACACACTGTTCAAGTATTCCTGAATCACCCAGATAGACAAGTTTTGGGCTTCCTTTGAACATTCATGATATATTATTCACAACCTGTCTTTTATCATACCATTACTAGGGTATAATATTATGAAGAAATCAGCCATTTCTTAATCATTTTTACTATCTACAAAATATTGCACAAAGCAAATTATCAGTTGGCAGAGACAACACCTCATAATACCCGCTGTGGGCTACTCCAAAACGGTAGTTTTCAATTCCTCGTTTCTCTGTTCTTTTAAAAGGCTGGAATAACCAGGAGTCATTTGTTAATTGATAAAAAAATATAACATTTCACTTATTCTTTGCTTCATTTGCAAAAGTCACAATGTTACTAAAAGCTCATTGAGAAAGGACGTCATCAAGATGGCAGGACAGTCCCCAGCATCACTCTCCCCTACAACCAATTAACTTACAACTATTAAAAAGCAAAGACTGCCAACCTGGGACCACTGGAGCTCAAGGGAAGAGGAGGAGACACGTGCAGAGTTTGTGAAGGTAAGAAAAGGTGCGGCAAGTGGGAGAAGGGGCCATTCTATTTCAAGCCCTGGCTGCTTAAGGGCCAGCCAGGTGAGAAGCAGGAAGAAGCTGCAGCACACAGAGCAGGAGCCAGCAAAAGCCATAGCTGAGCCCTGTGCATGAAGTTGCTTGGAGTCTGCAGGAGAGAAGAGGGCCTCAGATCATTCCATACTGGCCCCCAGGCCAGCAAGACCATTGACAGAGTTCCCACAGACCCACATAGGAGGGGCCACAGCCAACTGAACAAAGGAACCACCTAGAGGCCGGTGAGCCTCTACAAGGGATCCATGCACAGCTCACCACACCAGAAGTGTTTGTGGTGCATGGCAGAGGCTGGCCTGCCAGGTGAGCATTGGGTCGCAATGTGGCAACTGACCTGTTAGGGACTAGACAGGGCAATAGAACTGGAGGGGGTGCAAAGTGTTGGAAAGACTCAGTCCTGGGCCAGAAACCCACACAACACAGGTGTATCTGACCTCACAAGACCCTGAAATGATTAAAAGGCCAACAATTAAAACTTGAACTTCATAAAAACCCTTCCCCAGAGACTCAGCAGCAAAGCAGCAATTTAGCTCAACCACAGAGCTCAAGTGCTGGTACCCACAGGAAATTCCCCTAATTTTGGAATTAACCAAAGGACAACAAATTAGTTCCAATGCAGAGTTTAAGTGGTGGTGGTAGGTAATAATCCATCAAAGAAATGATAATAATAATAAAAAAGAAACCACAGACCAGAGACAGAGCTCTGATATTAACCAGTAAAGTGACACCACCAAAGAACACCTATAAAACCTAGAAGAGGTGGCAGTCTCCTCAAATGCCCAGGCACCAACATTAAGACACAAAGATTGAGAAAGAACAGAGAAATACAATACCACCAAAGGAAACAAAACACCAGCAATGGACCCACAAAAATAGCGAATTTGTGAAATATCAAGCAGAGAATTCAGAATACCTTCTTAACAATGTTCAGGGAGTGCCATAAAAATACAAATAGAAAAGTAAATGAAGATACCATTTACTTTGCAGATGGAAAATAACCCAGGAGTAGAATGAAAAAATTGACAAAGGAATCGAATCAATTAAAAAAAAAAAAGAAATTCTAGAAATAGAGAATATGTTGTCTGAACTGAAAAACTCAATAGAAAATTCCAACAGCAGACTTAATCAAACTGAGATAGAATCATTGAGATCAAAAACAGAATATATGAAATTATCAAATCAGAAGAGCAAAAGAAAAAAGAATTTAAAACTGAAACAGAAATACAGCAAATATGGGAAATAACTTCCTCATAATTGGCATATCTGAAGGAGAGGAAAAAGGAAGAGAAGAAGAAAGCATATTCAAGAAAATAACGGCTGAAAGTTTCCCAAGTATGGAGAAAGATGACAGCATCCAGGTACAGGAAGCTCAGAGGTCACCAATCAAATTCAATCCAAAGAGAACATCCCCAGGCACACCATAATCAAATTATCAAAAGACAAAAACAAAGAAAGAATACTGAAAACAGCCAGAGAAAAGAAACACATAACATTCAAAGGAGCCCCAGTGTATCTATCAGCAGATTTCTCAGTAGAAACTCTATAGGCCAGAAAAGAATGGGATGATATATTCAGAGTGCTGAAATAAAAAGACTGCCAGCCAAGAATTCTGTATCTGGCAAAAAAATAACCTTCAAATATGAAGGAGAAATAAAGCCTTTCACAGATAAACAAAAGCTGAGGGAATTCATCAATACTAGAAAACATTTGAAGGTACATAACTCATTAGTAAAGTTCACAGACAACCTTGGAATACTACAATGTCATAAGGAAGGTGAATAAACTGCTTACATCCTTAGTATGAAGACAGACAGATAAACCTAACAAGACACGAGCATATACAACAAACATATGAGATAGGCAATATTAAAAAAATGTAACTTGAAACAACAAAATGTAAAAAAGTAGGGGAGAATGACACCAAAGCATAAAGTTGGCTTTGGTTTTCTCTTTTTTCTTAGATATCAAAGTAAAGTTGTTATTAGTCTAAAATAATGTTATAACTAGGTTTATTGTAAGCCTCATGGTAACCATAACTCAAAACTTATGACATACTAAAAATAAATAGCGAGTAATCAAAATACACCACTAGAGAAAACAATTCAATCACAAAGGAAAACAATAAGATCGGAAAAAAGGATCAACAAAACAACCAGAAAAAAGGTAACAAAACAGCAATAACAGGTTCTTATATATCAATACTAACTCTAAAGGTAAACTGATTAAATGCCCCAATTAAAAGACACAGAGTAGCTTAATGGATTATAAAACAAGAACCAACAATATGCTACCTACAAGAAACTCACTTCACCTATAAAGACACACCATCTGAAAGTGTAGGGATGGAAAAAGATATTTCATGCAAATGGAAACCAAAAATGAGCAGGAGTAGCTATACTCATATGAGATAGCCTTTGAGCCAAGAATAGTAAAAGTAAAAAAAGACAAGGAAGGTCACCATACAATGACCTTACATATAAGAGATTAATTTAACAAGAAGATATAACAATTCTAAATATATACACACCCAATTCTGGAGTACCCAACCATATAAAGAAATTATTATTAGATCTAACAGGAGAAATAGATTCCACCTCAATAATAGCTGGGTATTTTACTACCCCACTTTCAGCAAAGGACAGATCATACAGACAGAAAATTAACCAGGAAACATAAGCATTAATCTCTCCTCTAGGCCAACTGCACCTAACAGGCATATATAGAACATTTCATCCAACAGCTGCAGAAAACACATTCTTCTCAGCAGCACATGAAACATTTTCTAGAACAGACCGTATGTTAGGTCACAAAACAAGTCTCAACAAATTTCAAAGAACCAAAATCCTATGAACTACCTTGTCCGTCCACAATGAAATAAAACTAGAAATCAACAACAGAAAGGACACTAGAAACTGTGTAAATATATGGAAATTATACAACATGCTCCTAAACAATGAATGAATCAAAAAAGAAATTAAAAAGGTAATTAAAAAATTCCTGGAGACAAATGAAAATGAAAATGCAACATGCCAGAACCTGTGGGATACAGCAAAAGCAGTTCTAAAAGGGAAATTTGTGGCACGAATGCCTACATGAAAAAAGAAAAAGGACTTCTAATAAGAACTTAACATTACACCTCAAGAAACTAAAAAAACAATAACAAACCAAACACAAAATCAGAAGGAGAGAAATAACAAAGATCAGAGCAGAATTAAGTGAATTAGAAATATAAAAAATACAAAAGATTGATGAAACAAAGAGTTGGTTTTTCAAAAAGAAAAACAAAATCAATAAACCTTTAGCTAGACTAATGAAGAAAAAGAGAAGACTCAAAATCAGAAATGAAAAAAGAAGTTATTACAACTGACACCACAGAAATGCAAACGATCATAAGAGACTCTTATGAATAAATATATATGAACAAACTGGAAAACCTATAAGAAATAAATGCTTGGACACATACAATTCACCAAGGTTTAATCATGAAGAACCAGAAAACCTAAACAGACCAATAACAAGCAATAAAATTGTAGCAGTAATAAAAAGTCTTCCAACAAAGAAAACCTCAGGACCAGATGGCTTTATTGCTGAATTCTACCAAGTATTTACAGAAGAACTAATACCAATTCTTCTCAAACTCTTCCAAAAAACTGAAGAGGAAGGAATACTTCCAAACTCTTTCTACTAGGGCAACATTAACCTCATACCAAAACCAGAAAAATATACAGCAAAAAGAAAACTACAGTCTGATATCCCTAATGAACACAGATGCAAAGATCCTCAAAAAAATACTAGCAAACAGAATCCAACAACACACTAAAAAGATGGTTCAACATATGCAAATCAATAAACATAATATATCACATCAACAGAATGAAGGAATAAAACCATATGATCATTTCAATAGATGCAGAAAAAGCATCTGATAAAATGAAACACCACTTCATAATAAACTAAGTGTAGAAAGAATGTACCTCAACACAATAAAAGCCATATATGACAAACCCACAACTAATATCATACTGAATGGACAAATATCGAGGGCATTTACTGTAAGACATGGAACAAGACAAGGATGCCCACTTTCCCCACTCTTATTCAACATACTACTTGAAGTTCTAGCCAGTGCAATAAGGCAAGAGAAATCAATAAAGGGCATCAAAATTGGTAAGGAGGAACTCAAAATATCTCTATTTGCAGATGACATGATCATATTCATAGAAAACCCTAAAGACTCCACCAAAAAATTACTAGAACTAATAAATGAATTCAGTATAGTGGCAGGGTACAAAATCAACACACAAAATAAAGAGCCTTCCGATACACCAATAGCAAAATAGCTGAAGAAGAAATCAAGAAAGTAATTCCATTCATAATAGCTACCAAAAAAATGAAATATCTAGGAGTAAATTTAACCAAGGAGGTGAAAGACCTATACATCAAAAACTCTAAAACAATGGTGAAAGAAATTGAACAGGACACAAATAAATGGGAAGATATCCCATGTTCCTAGGCTGGAAGAATCAACATCATCAAAATGTCCACATTACCCAAAGCAATCTACATATTCAATGCAATCTATACCAAAATACTGATGATATTCTTCACAGAGATAGAAAAAACTCTTAAAATTTGTGTGGAACCACAAAAGACCCTGTACAGCAAAGCAATCATGAACAAAAAGAACAAAGTTGGAGGCATCACAATACCTGACTTGAAAATATGCTGTAAAGCTGTAGTAACCAAAATAGCATGGTACTGGTGTACAAATAGACAAATGGAGTAGAATAGAGAGCCCAGAAATAAACCCACACACTTACAGCCAACTGATTTACAACAATGGTGCCAAGAATATACAGTGGGGAAAGGACAACCTCTTTAATAAATGGTGCTGGGAAAACTGGATATCCACATGCAGAATATTAAAATTAGACCCCCTATCTCTCACCATACAAAAAAAAAAAAACCACCACAAAATGAATTAAAGACCTAAATTTAAGACCTGAAACTATGAAACAAGAAGAAAACATAGGTGAAACACCACACGAAATGGGAGTGGGTAGTGTTTTGAGTGTGACTATAAAGGCACAAGAAACTAAAGGAAAAATATACAAATGGGACTACATCAAATTGAAAAGCTTCTGCGCAGCATGGGACACTATCAACAAAGTGAAGAGACAACCTACAGAATGGACCCCACATCAAACAAGGGGCTGATATCCAGAATATATAAGGAACTGAAAATAACTCAACAGCAAAAAACCAAATAACCCAATTAAAAATGGGCAAAGGACCTGAACAGACATTTCTCAAAAGAAGACATACAAATGGCCAACAAGCATATGAAAAAACTCTCAAAATCACTACTTGTCAGGGAAATGCAAATTAAAACCACAATGAGGCATCATGTCACCCTAGTTAGAATGGCTGTTATCAACAAGACAGAAAATAACAAAAATGAAATCATTATATCAAAAAGATACCTGCACTTTCATGTTCATCACAACACTATTCACAAGTGATGCAATCAACCTAAATGCCCATCAACAGATAAATGAATCAAAAAACTGTGGTACATATATACAATGGAATACTACTCAGTTATAAAAAGAAATGATATCCTATCATTTGCAGCAACATGGATCGAACTGGAAACCACCATGTTAAGTGAAGTAAGTCAGGCACAGAAGACAACTACTGCAAGATCTCACTCATATGTGCAAACTAAAAAAAACCCCAAGAAACAAACAAGTGGTTCTCAAAGAAATAGAGAGGAGAATAATGGTTATCAGGGGCTGGGAGGGGAAGAGAGTGGGGAGAGGAGAAGTTGTGGATAAATGGGTACAAGACTATGCTCTCTGCCCTAAATGAATCATTGCTGTATATGCATGTATTGAAACAACAAACTGTACCCCACAAAAATGTACAAGTAAATGTAAAAAATGTAGAGGAGAAGTTGTGGATAAATGGGTACAAGACTATGCTCTCTGCCCTAAATGAATCATTGCTGTACATGCATGTATTGAAACAACAAACTGTACCCCACAAAAATGTACAAGTAAATGTAAAAAATGTTTTTTAAATAAATACAATAAAAATAAATAAAAGCTCATTGGGTAGTTAGAAGATAATTTAATGAAGTCTGTGTTGTGGCTTCAATCTTTTTATACAGCAGTGGGTGCTGTTTCAATTACATCCTTCATTCCATTGCCAGGACAATGCCCTTAGCCTTCAACTATCTTAAAATTTCAAGCTTCAAGTTCACAAGGGGTTTTATATCATAGACTAGTGATGTCTCAGTAAATCCTATAATCGCATTTAAGACAAAGCGTACTCTGTATTCATAAAAAAGCAGAAAGATATTTTCTTACATGAAACAAAGTACAACACAATTCAAATGGGTTCTACTAACCTTAAGACTTATACAAAATTATTTGGATATTAGAATGCTCCACTTTGGAGAACTAAATTTTTCATGCGTTAATATACTTAATATCAGCAGATGCTCCCAAATAAAATCTGACTTGGTTAAAACTTTTAAGTTTTGCTTAGAGAAAAGATTTGCAAACTGATAAATTATATCATAAAATGATAATACTTTCAAAAGACAACTATTATTCCTTTTTAACAGATACTAACATTCAAGCGTATTTTCAATATTATGAATGCAAATTTTAAATTCCTGTTTTAATGATAGGTAACAACATGTACATTTTACATAACGAAAGTTAATATACATCTTCAATGCCTAAATTCTCAACTTAAATTATAAGCTGAATTCTTTTCAGCACAGCTTTTCAAATTCTACTAGCCAATACATATAAAAGTGATTAAGGGCAGTACACAAATGCCAATGTGTCAGTTACAAGGCATGGTAACTACAAGTGTCTTTACTAATATTAACAAACAATAATACAATAAGGTTTTTTCTCCTCACAAGAATGAAATAATATAAATACTGAACTAATCTTTTGAAACTAAACTACCAGTGAACAAAATCTCCTATCACTAAGGAGAAGTCCAGAAATCAAATTAAAACAAAATAATTGTATGGAATAAGTATGCTAAAATATTTAACCTTTTAAAAAATCAAGGAGACTGCTTACTATGATGTAACTCCATATACTGCTTTTTTGTGTCGTAAGAATGTCTTTAATCTTTCAATGATACACAAACTTGTTGCAACACATCTTCAAACTTTTATCTCTAGTTCTTTAAAATTGTAAGCATAATTTTACAGCATTGCAAACTCAGCCTCTAGTATACAACCTGCAAAGTATGGCTAATCACCAAAAATAAAGTTCTTATGAGTACTTTAATTAACACCAGTAAAAACTGAGTGTAATTAATGATATATTGAACTTTCAAAAGGAGAGAACAGAACTGAGGTTACCAGAGGTGGGAAGGGGGTGGGGGTAAGGGAGGAACTGGTAAAGGGCCATTGAAAAAACACTATATTGTACAATGTTGAATATATTAATTATCCTGATTTGAGCATCACATATTACACACAGGTATTGATATTCAACTCTCTACCCCACAGATATGTACAATGAACTATGTTTCAATAATAACAATTAAAAAAATGAGTAAAATAACCAAGGTGAGCATTATCAAAATTACTGTAAATTAAAGTAATACTCAAATTACTAGCTCATATTAAAATTCTGAAATATATTAATGTTTAAATATTCTGAAACTCAACATGTATAAATTCTGTAAACTTGAATTTTAATTAAAGAACAAAGAAGGAATTCTATAGTAAATGGTGACAAAACAGCTCTTTCTGAATAATCTTTATTTCATTTCTGTATTCTCATTACATTTTGAGCCAGTTAACCTTTATATTTTGATATTTAAAAAGATGCATGGAATGTAAACAAAGTTTTTATTTTTATTTTGAGATTATTTTAGACTCCCAAGAGTTGCAAAAATAGTACAAGGAGTTTCTATATACTCTCCACCCAATCTCTCCTCATGTTAACATCCTGCATGACTATACAACAATTTTCAAAACCATGAAATTAACTTTGATTAACTGACTAAAATAATTAATTCAGATTTAATCAGTTTTCCCACTAATGTCACTTCTCTGTCCCAAGATCCAATCCAGAATCCCACATTACATTTAGTTGTTATTGTTATATCTCCTTAATTTTCTCCAATCTGTGACAGTTCCTTGGTCTTGTCGTTCATGAGTTTGAAACAATGAAGAGTACTGATCAGGTATTTGTACAATGTCCTTCAATTTGGGTTTGTCTGATGATTTCTCATGATTAGGAGAGGTTATGCATTATTGGGAAGGATACCTAATGTTCCCTTCTCAGGGTAACATATCTGGGGCCCATAATATTGCTATGTAGAAGTGGTGATTTAATTTTGATCAATTGGTTAAGTTGGTGTTTGCCAGAATTCTACACTGTAAAGTCAGTATTTTCTCTTCAAACTGTGTTTTTATTAGAAAACAAGTCATTAAAAGCTCTTGTTCCCAAGCTACCACTTTATAACATCAAACATGGTGAACAAACTTTTGATTCAGTACAGCAAATGATATATCAATACTCCGGCAAATGACTGTTCTTAAAAGATAGGAACAGTTCCTCTTTTGTAATAAGCATTTTTGAAAGCGTTTAGAGTTCATAGATAAAAATGCTAAAAATACACAGTACTGGGGCCGGCCCGGTGGTGCACTGCTACAGTGCGCCGCTTGGGAAGTGTGGCGGCGCTCCCGCCGAGGGTTCGGATCCCACATACAGACCGGCCGCTCACTGGCTGAGCGAGGTGCGGGAGCAACACCGAGGGTTGCGATCCCGTAGCCGGTCCCGGTCCCGTACGGGCGCGACACTGAGGGTTGTGATCCGTTGCCGGTCATGAAAAAAATAAATAAATAAATAAAAATAAAAATACACAGTACTAATATATACTTCTACATTCTAAACTAGCTGCATTTTATTTTAGTAAGGAAATAGAAAAAGATAACTAAAAATAATCTAATTCCAAAATCTCATTTTAATTATGTTTCAATATACTTATGTTTTGATAAATAAGAAAGTCTCAGTTTTCCCATAAAGAACAAAAATCATTAAAATCAGCTTTTAAAAACATATTGGGGTCTATTAGTTTGCTAGGGCTGCCATAACAAAGTACCACAACTAGATGGCATAGAATATCAGAAATTTATTATCTCATGTTTCTGGAGGCTCGAAGTCTGAAATCAAGGTGTTGGCAGGGCTATATGCTCCCTTTGAAGGCACTAGGGAAGGATCTGTTCCATGCTTCTCTCCAAGATTCTGTTAACACTAGGTATTCTTCCTGTGCCCTCAGATGTGCTGCTCTCTGTGTGTGTCCCTGTGTCCAAGTTTCCCCTTTTTATAAGAATACCAGTCATACTACATTAGGGCCCAACCTAAGTACCTCATTTTAACTTGATTACTTCTGTAAGGACCCTACCTCAAAATAAGGTTACATTCTGAAGCACTGGAGGTTAGACTGTAACATATCCTTTTTGGGGGGAGGACACAATTCAACCCATCAACAATTGATCTATTTTTAAGAGTAGTTAACTCACTTGAGTGCATTACCTCTCTTCGGTAATTTAAAGAGGAATTAATAGCAATTCTCCTCAAACTATTCCAAAAAATTGAAACAGAAGCCACTTTCCCAAACTCATTCTATGAAGCCAACATACTCTTTTATCTTACCTGCAATTTCCCCATTCCTTGGTTTAGTTTTGCAATAATACAGTGACCCACTCATTTCTGTTGCCTTTTTCATTTTACCTCATGTAGTCTAGCCAAAATTTGTCAAACCCAACTTCTACCAGCAGAACTGTTCAGCTGATTCATAGGCTCTTGAGAAATAATAAATGGTTGTGGTTTGAAGCCACTAAATTTTGGAGCGATTTGTTATGCTGCGTTATTGCTGCAATCAACAGCTGATACAGATAATGTGCTGGCCTTGATAAGTAAAAGAATGCCTGGCCTGTAAGCAGACACTCAATAAACATTTGCCAGACCAGAATGAACTGGTAGCTGGATTAAATTAATATTCACTAATAAGGGTTTGATTAAATATGTAATGGTGCAGCTTAACAGAACAGTATGCAGCTATAAAAAACAATGTGTCAAAAATTCATTGAGCTGACTGCTTAGGATTTGTGCATTTTTCTGCATGTACATTATACATGCACAGTGTGTAAGAAAGCTTGTATACAAAGAGACATGTATCGTATGGTCCCATTCTTAATATTTTAAAAATCTACATTGTATATATTCATAGAAAGGTATCTGAAAGTATATACACCAAGATGTTGGCAATGGTTCTCTGGGTGGGATCATAACAGGTCATTTTAATTTTATTTTCCATACTTCCTTATCTGAAAAATTTTCAATTTCGTTTTTGTAATAATAAAAAAATAAGTCCATAAGAAATGTTTTCATTGAGTCAAAGACACCTGGGATGAGCTACCCTGATATGACATTTTCTCCTTTCTCTAAAGCACTGACTGTCTTACTGAGGATCTTGGAAGGGCATATGGGGAGAGGGTGACAAAGTCAGCCTTTGTTTGACACCAAGTGAATGTGCTGAGCCCTTCCATTGTTGCAAAACAGCTCTGTGTTTTGAAGCTCAGCATGGGGCCAAATTCAGCCCCTGAGTGGAAATATGTGATTGTGCTGCCACTGGTAGAAACTGCAAATTGATCCCCTACTGAATGTGGTGGTGTGACTATGAGGGCCCACCAAGTTGACTTTCCCATCAGCAAGAGGCAGAAGGCACTAGCACCTGCTTGGACCTCTTCTTTCTGCTTTCTGTATTGCTGCCTCACTCACGCCCCTCCTCTAACTAGTCTTAGTGGAGAGTGCCTGGCCAGCATCCCTTCTGCACACCCACCTCATGTGGCACTAGCACTCTGTCCCAGTCCATGTGGCTCCAGGGGGCTCCAGTCACTTCAAGGGCAAAATCTAGGTACGTGATCCAAGCAGCACCAACAGGAGGAGCTCTACTCTGAGAATTTATACACAGACCCCAAGGTCACTGAGTAAGGACCACGTTAGATGGAGCTTAACTTTGACACCAAAACCACATAAAGACACAACAAAAAAGAAAATTATAGGTCAATACCCTTGATAAACATAGATGCAAAAATCCTCAACAAAATATTAGCAATCAGAATACAGCAACACATTTAAAAATTATACACCATGATCAAGTGGGATTCATCCCAGGGATGCAAGGATGGTTCAACATATGAAAGTCAATAAATGTAATACATCACATCAACAAACACAAGGGCAAAAACCATATGATTGTCTCAATAGATGCTGAAAAAGCATTTGACAAAATTCAACATCCCTTCATGATAAAGACTCTCAACAAATTAGGTATAGAAGGAAAGTATCTCAACACAATAAAAGCCATCTATGACAAGCCCACTGACACTATCATTTTGAATGGGGAAAAACTGAAGGCTTTTCCCTTAAGAACAGGAACAAGACAAGGACGCTCACTCTCACCATTTCTATTTAACATATTACTGGAGATACTAGCCAGAGCAATCAGGCAAGAGAAAGAAATAAAGGGCATCCATATTGGAAAAGATGAAATCAAACTGTCCCTATTTGCAGATGACATGATACTATATACAGAAAAACCTAAAGACTCTATCAAAAAACTCCTAGAGCTGGTTAATAATTTCAGTAAGATTGCAGGATATAAAATAAATGAACCCAAATCAGCTGCATTTATATTCTCCAATAATGAGCTGACAGAAAGAGAAATCAAGAAAATAAGCCCATTTACAATGGTCACAAAGAAAGATTAAATACCTAGGAATCAATCTAACCAAGGAGGTGAAAGATCTCCATAATGAGAACTACAGACCACTACTGAAAGAAATTAAAGAGGACACAAAAAGATGGAAAGACAATCCATGCTCTTGGATTGCAAGAATTAACATTCTGAAAATGTCTATACTACCCAAAGCGATCTACAGATTCAATGCAATCCCCATCAAAATACCAATGACATTCTTCACAAAAATTTAAAAAAACCCAATCTTAACATTAATATGAAACAACAAAAGACCTCGAATAGCCAAAGCAATCCTGAGCAAAAAAAAATAAAGCTAGAGGCATAACCTGATATTTGACAAAGGCAACAAAAACCAACCTTGGGGAAAAGGCTGCCTCTTCAATAAGCAGTGCTGGGAAACTTGGATATCCACATGTAGGAGAAAGAAACTAGAGGTGCACCTCTCACCATACACTAAAATCAACTAAAAATGGATTAAAGACTTAAATATAAGACTTGAAACTGTAAAATTACTAAGGGAAAATATAGGTGAAACACTTCAGGAACTAGGTCTGGGCACAGACTTTATGAACATAAGCCCCAAAGCACAAGCAACAAAAGAAAAAATAAACAAATGGGACTATATCAACTACAAACATTCTGCACAGCAAAGGAAACAATCAACAGAGTGAAATGACGACTTACAGAGTGGGAGAAAATGTCTGCTAACTATGCATCCAATAAGGGATTAATATCCATAGTACACTCAAGCAAATACACAGTAAAAAAACAAATAAGCCAATTAAAAAATGGGCAAAGGAGCTGAATAGATATTTTTTAAAGGAAGACATACAAATGGCCAACAGGTACATGAAAAAATGCTCAACATCACTAGTCATCAGGGAAATGCAAATTAAGACCACATTGAGATATCACCTCACCCTAGACTGGCTATAAAAAAAAAGATGGAGAATAACAAATACTGATTAGGGTATGAAAAGAAGGGAACACTCCTGCACTGTAGGTGGGACTGTAAATTAGTACAGCCACTATGGTAAATAGTATGGAGGTTTCTCCAACAACTACAGATAGATCTTCCATACAATCCAGCAACCCCACTTTTGGGTATATACCCAAAGGAATGGAAATCATCATGTCAAAGTGATACCTGCACTCCCATGTTCATCGCAGCTCTGTTCACAATAGCCAAGATTTGAAACCAACCTAAATGCCCACTAATGGATGACTGGAAAGGAAAATGTGGTATATACACACCATGGAATACTACTCTGCCATAAAAAAGAATGAAATTCCCCCATTCGCAACAACATGGATGAGCTTGGAGAAACATGCTGAGTGAAATAAGCAAAGCACAAAGGGATAAATAAGCATGTACTCACTCATAAGTGGAAGCTGAGAGAGAAATAGAGAAGGAGAGAAAGACCACAGTGGTGCATTGAACTTGCAGAGAAAGAGAAAACAGCTAGGGATACAAAGTGGAGTGGGGAAAAGTGTGATGGGAAGGGAGGTCAGGGATAAGACATGGGTGGGGGACACAGGGTATAATCACAATTTGTGGTAACGGGCATGCTGCCAGTATGGATCTGGCCATCACATCTTGGGCACAAGTGGTGACAATCAGCTTTGTATCTCAAGAATATTCATTAAAAAAAGTGTAGTTAATTGACTTGTGTACATTACCTTTCTTCAGTAATTTTCTGCTAAAATCCCAACTTAAAACTACAAAGTTCTACTAATAAAAGTTGGGAAAATTCATCTCTCCTTCCCTTCCTTTCATCAATAATTGTTTCTTACTATGTATTTTGTGCCAGGCAGTGCCTGGATACATACTGGTAAAAGAAAACAGACATGGTCCCTGCCCTTTAAACACAGAAAAAGACTTCTGGCCAAGATGGCAGAATAGACGGTCCCCAGCATTACTCTCTCCCACAAATCAACCAATTTACGACTACAAAAAAGCAATGACAGCCACAGTGGGACTGCCAGAGATCAGGAAAAGAGGAGGAGAGACCTATGGAGTGCATGAAGGTGGGAGAAGCCATGATGAGAGAAAGAAAAAAACACTCTGACCTTTTCGAATCTTGGCCGCTTCCAGGATGGAGCTGCTGAGTGCATGGAGCAGGAGCTGGCAAAAGCTGCAGCTGTGCCCTTCGGATGAAGTTGCTTGGAGGTGGCAGGGGAGAAGAGGGCCTTGGTGGTCCCCAAGCCAGTAAGACCACTAATAGGTTTCCCCTGGACCCACATTGGAGTGAGGAGCCACAACAACTGAAAAAAAGGAGCCACTCATAGGCTGGTGAGTCATCACAAGGGACCTGCACACAGCCCATCCCATGGGAAGTGCTTGGAGCACGGGCGATGGGTGAGATGGGCCCACTGGGAGAACACTGGGCACAGCAAGGACAGCTGATCTGCCCCCCAATCAGCATAGTACCACTCAGAGGAGACTGGTCAGGAATATAGAATTGTATGGCATGCAGTTTGATGAAAAGACTCAGGCCCAGACCAGTGTTTCTATACAATCCAGGTGCACCATATCTTACTATACCCAGAAGTACCTATAAAGTCAACCATTAAAACCTGAGCTGAACAAAAAGCTCTTCCTAGGGAATCAGCAGCAAAGCAGCAATTTGGCTCAACCACAGAGCTCAAGTATTGGTCCCCACAGGAAGTTCCCCCATTTTAAAAGTAAGCAAAGGACAACAAATAAGTTCCAGCGCAGAGTTTAAGTGGTAGGAACAGCAAATAATCCAACACAGAACTGAAAGAAAAAACAAAATACCCACAACCAGAGACAAAGTTTGATATTAACTAGTAATGGTCTCCTTTACCAAAGAACACCTGTAACATCTAAAAGACCGGAAGTCCCCCGGGCTACCAAGCCAGAAAATGGGGAGGGCAGGGTGCCTCAGCCAGGCCTCCTGACAACTGCAACCAGTCCCAAGGGTGGGGGCTGAGGGTCTTGGCCATACCCCCAATATGCACAACCAGCCCAGTGATGACCACCGAGCCACTGCAGTATGCGCCATGGGCTCTCGCAAGCCAGGGCAGTTGGGAGCTCAGGGCCTCGGCCTCTCCTGACACATGCAGCCAGCCCAGCAACCACTGAGCTGCCACAGGAAGTGCCCCCAGGCTCTCCCAAGCTGGGGCAGTAGGGAGCCAAGGGCCTTGGCCACACCCCCCTGACATGTGCAACCAGCCCAGCAATGACCACCAAACCGCTGCAAGAAGGGCCCCAGGCTCCAAAGCTGCATTGGTGAGGGTCAAGGGCTTTTATCACACCCCCCTGATACCTGCATCAAGCCTGGCAATGACCAAGCCACTGCTGGAAGCCCCCTGGTCTCCCCTGTGGGAATGACGGGAGTGCCACTGGCCTCAATCCCACTCCTCCTTCTTCCTCTTTCTTCCATCCCATGTAACTTCCCCTTTCCCCTCTCCCTGTCCCTCCCAACTGCTCCACAACAACATCATAGAATGTAAAAAATTAATAATATTAATAAAAATAAATAAATAAAGGGAGGCAAACAAGTAAAACAACAGCAAATGTGTAATTATAAATTGTGAAGATCTCTACAGAGGAAACTATTATGTGCAGGGATAGGTAACAGTGAAACAATTATCTAGACACTATGATCAGAGGAGACTTCTCTAAAGTCTGTATTAGTAAAGATTCCACAGAGATACAGAACCAATAGGATTCACTGATGGAGGCTGATATAGGAAAGCCAGTGAGATAGTTCTGAGAACTAGAGGAATGACAATGTAGGTCTCAGTCATGGGAGTACTAATGTCCCAGATCAAGCATTCAGGCAGACAGAATAAATTCCCCCTTCCTCCATTCTTTGTTCTATTCAGGCCCTCAACAGATTAGATGATGCCTATCCACACTGGGGAGGGGAATCTGCTCTACTCAGTCCATTGATTCAAATGCTAAACTCATCTGGGAGCACCCTTACAGACGCACACAGAAATCATGTCTAATCTGGGTACTCCAAGTCCCAGTCAAGTGGACACATAAAATTAACCATCACAATATCTCAGGACATTTAACCTGAGAGAAAGCATAAGAAAAAGCCAGCCTTATGAAGCAATTCCAGACAGAGGAATAGCATATTTGAGATCCCGAGCTGGAAAAGAAAGATGTGTATCTGAAGAAGTGAAAGGTCAGGGAGGCTGAAAGATAATGGGCCAGAATGAGAACAGTACCAGATAAATTTGAAGAAGTTGGCAGATAATCCAACCGCCTGGATGATGGAGGGTGTGCAGCCTTACGTATCATTAGGTTGAAAAGTACAAAACACCCAACTCAATGTGGCTAGATAAAAAGCTTAATTTAATGACTCACATAACTCAAAAACTTTTGGAAAAGTCTCACTTTAGATGAAGAAGCTGGATTGAAGATTTACCAAGACCTAATTTCTCTCTCTTCTCTTGTCTCTACTTCCTGAGGTGGACCCTTCCTCCCAGGTTTGCATCAAAAAAAGGGTATCCATCTTCACCAGTGCCAATAAAAAAATCCCAGAATGGAATCTCTTTGTCTGACTTGTCTCATGTTCCCATTCCCTTAAGCAAGCACTTTTGTCTGAGAAATGTGAAGGTACTTCAAAAAGTTCATGGAAAAACAGAATTAAAAGATAATACAAATCTTCTCATGAACTTTTTGAGGTACCCTTATATAATGTATGGACTGGTTAGGTTGGGTCACATACCACATCTGGAGTCTTAGGTTAAAAAAATTTTTTAAGGGCCGGCCCGGTGGCGCACTGGATAGTGTGCCGCTTGGGAAGCGCGGCGGCGCTCCCGCCCGAGGGTTCGGATCCCACGTACAGACCGGTTCCCGCTCACTGGCTGAGCGAGGCGCGGGAGCAACGCCGAGGTTTGCAATCCCGTTGCCGGTCCCCGGTCCGGTACGGGGGCAACACTGAGGGTTGCGATCCGTTGCCGGACACGGAAAAAAGACAAAAAGACAAAAAAAAAAAAAAATTTTTTTTAAGGGATTTTTTTTTGGGGGACAACTTCTGGTAATGGTGGAGTAGTAAAGGGGTCATAGAAACCCTCCATGGATAATAATTATAAAAACAGGGTTTTAAAAAAACAACAACAAGGATTGGCTGGTTAGCTCAATTGGGAGAGCATGGTCTGATGACACCCGGTCCGGTACGGGGGCAACACTGAGGGTTGCGATCCGTTGCCGGACACGGAAAAAAGACAAAAAGACAAAAAAAAAAAAAAATTTTTTTTAAGTGATTTCTTTTTGGGGGACAACTTCTGGTAATGGTGGAGTAGTAAAGGGGTCATAGAAATCCTCCATGGATAATAATTATAAAAACAGGGTTTTAAAAAAACAACAACAAGGATTGGCTGGTTAGCTCAATTGGGAGAGCATGGTCTGATGACATCAAGGTCAAGGGTTTGGATCCCCCTACTGGCCAGCCACCAAAAAAACAAAAAACGGTCAAACCCAAAACCCCCAAACTAAAGATACAGGAAAGCATTCAAAATCAGAGAAAACCCAGAGGAGAGTTTAATCTGGAAAAATGATAACTAGAAGGGGTAAGAAGTGTGACTTTGTGGCATTCTGGTCTTATAAAGCTTCCTAAAATCTCACAGATGTAAGTACAGAAAATGGTAGAATAAAAAAACAGCAGGTTTATCAACTAGAGGCACAAGAAATCAAAATTCAGGGCTAAGAAAATATCTGGAAATTTAAAGGGAAAATCCTGGCAGTGAGTAAACCACAGAAAGAATGAGATCCAAATTCAGAATTTAAACTATCCAAATGCCTAGCTGCAAGTATATTGTGCATGAAGGGGGAAGGAGTCCAGGCCACTGCAAAATAGCTAGCAGAGAATGTAGAGAAATTTACTCTTGAAAGGCAGACTTATACACAGCAGATCTGTTGAGTTTGATGTACTTCTTAAATGTGCTATCTCACCATGATTAACTCAGGCCTGAAGTGTTGCAATACAGAGAGTAAAGCCAGCAAAGAAGCTGAAAATTTGGGGTTAATCGCAGAAACAAGAAAACCACAGACAGAAGGAAACCCGTCTCTGTCTAAATACTTTCCTGACCAAGAATTTTCATGGGCACAGAGGAGCCTCCCACAGGGGATGAGTCTAAAAAGTAGCAGTGGAACGCCAAAAGAACACAGCACAGATTAAACTAAAATGGACATTAATTTTTTAAAAACTAAATGTTAAATTACTGACTTGTAAACAACCCATCAGTCAAACAACAATTAACAAAGGAAAATATTTTCACTGGAATAATAAGAAAATAATAACATATAAAAATTAATGGGTTGCAGTTATAGCAGTACTTAAGGCATCACACTACCTAACTTTCAAATATACTACAAAGCTACAATAACCAAAACAGCATGGTAGTGGTATAAAAACAGGCACATGGACCAAAGGAACAGAATAGAGAACCCAGGAATAAACCAACATATATACAGCCAACTGATTTTTGACAAAGGCACCAAAAACATACACTGAGGAAAAAACAGCCTCTTCAATAAATGGTGCTGGGGAAACTGGTTATCCATATGCAGAAGAATGAAACTAGACCCTTATCTCTCACCTTATACAAAACTCAACTCAAAGTGAATTAAAGACTTAAATGTAAGACCCAAAACTATGAAACTACTAGAATGAAACATAGGGGAAATGCTCCAAGACATTGGTCTGGGCAAAAATTTTATGGAGAGGACTCATCGAGCACAAGCAACAAAAGCAAAAATAGACAAATGGGACTACATCAAACTAAAAAGCTTTTGCACAGCAAAAGAAATAATCATCAGAGTTAAGAGGCAACCTGCAGAATGGGAGAAAATATTTGCAAACTATTCATCCCATGAGAGATTAATATCCAGAATATATAAGGAACTCAAGTCGATAGCAAAAAACCCCCCAAATAATCCCATTAAAAAAAGGGAAAAGGAGCTGAATAGACATTTCTCAGAAGAAGACATAAAAATGGTCAACAGGTATATGAAAAAACGGTCAACATCACTAATTATCAGGGAAATGCAAATCAAAACCACAATAAGATATCATATTCCTCCAGCCAGAATACCCATTATCAAAAAGAAAACAAACAACAAATGTTGGCAAGGATGTGGAGAAAATGGAACTCTAATACCCTGTTGGTGGGAATGTAAATTAGTAAAGCCATTATGAAAAACAGTATGGAGGTTCCTCAAAGAACTAAAAATAGAACTACCATATGATCTAGCAATCTCACTACAGGGTATTTATCCAAAGAAAAGAAAGTCAGTAGAACAAAGAAATACCTGCACCCCCATGTTTATTGAAGCACTGCTTATAATAGCTAAGATATGGAATCAACCTGTGTCCATCAACAGATGAAAAGATAAAGAAAATGTAGCATATATACACAATGGAATATTACTCAGCCATAAAAATTAACAAAATCATGTCATTCATGTCAACATAGATGAGCGTGGAAGACATTATGTTGGGTGAAATAAGTCAGGCACAAAAAGATAAATACCCCATGTTCTCACTCATATGTGGAAGCTAAAAAAAAAATAAGCTCATAGAAATAAAGAGTAAAATTGTGGTTACTAAAGCTGGGAAGGGTATGGGGGAGAAGGGACAGGGAGAGGTAGGTTAATGGGTACAGAATTACATCTAGATAGGAATAATAAGTTCTAGTATTCCACAGTAGTGCTAGCTGTCTATAGTTAACAACAATTTATTGTATATTTTCAAATGGCTGGAAGAGAGGAGTTCAAATGTTCTCATCACAAAATGATAAATGTTTGTGGTGATAGATATGCTAATTAGCCTGATTTGATAATCACACAGTTTATACATGTATGGAAATGTCACTCTGTGCCCCATAAATATGTACAATAATTAAATGTCATTTAAAAAATAAAATTAAGGGCCGGCCCGGTGGCGCACTGGATAGTGCGCTGCTTGGGAAGCGCGGCGGCGCTCCCGTCCGAGGGTTCGGATCCCACATACAGACCGGTTCCCGCTCACTGGCTGAGCGAGGCGCGGGAGCAACACTGAGGCTTGCGATCCCGTTGCCGGTCCCCGGTCCGGTACGGGGGCAACACTGAGGGTTGCGATCCGTTGCCGGACACAGAAAAAAGACAAAAAAAATAAATAAATAAAATAAAAGGACAAAGATTCCAAATGATGTGAGCTCACTCTTTAGAAACGAGGGGGGAAAAGAGAAAATCAAACCAACAGAAAAAAAGAAGGAAATAATAAATATAAGGGCAGAAATCAATGAAACAGAAAATAGAAAACTCAATGAAAACAAAAGCTAGTTCCTCAAAAAGATCAATAAAATTGATAAACCTCTAATCACTAAGAAAAATGAGAAAAGACACAAACTATGAATATCAACAATGGAAGAGAAGACATCACTACAAATCATACAGACATTAAAAGGATAAGGTAATATTAGGAACAAATTTAGTCCCATAAATTCAATGACTTAGAAGAAATGGACAAATTCCTTGAAAGATTCCAATCAAAGCTCACTCAAGAAGATAAGTCCTATACCTATATTTTAAAAGGTGAATTCATGGTTTAATAACTTACAACAACAACAACAACAATTTAAACAAACAAACAAAAACCCTCCAGGCCCAGATGACTTCACTATAGAATACAATAAATATTCATTAACCCATACTGATGGTGAATTCTACCAAACATTTAGGGAAGAAATAATACCAATTCTACATTCTTCCAAAAAACAAGACAGGTGGGAATCTTCCTAATTCATTTCCAACAAAAAAATGACAAGAAAAGAAAACTGTAGACCAATAACCCTCATGAATACAGGTGTAAAATTCCCTAATAAAATTTTAGCATATCAAATCCAACAATATTTTAAAAGGATAATACATCATGATCAAATGGGATCAGTCCCTGAAATGCAAGATTGGCTTAACATTTAAAAATTAATCAGTGTAATTCACCATATTAGAAAATTAAAAATGAAAAGCCATATGATTATCTCAATAGATGCAAAAACCTTGTGACAAAATTCAATACCAATTCATAATAAAAAATTCTCAGGAAAAATAGAAGGGAAATTCCTCAATAATCAGACTTACTGGTAAAAGAATGACTACTTTTCCCCTAAGATCAGGAACATGGCAAGGATGTCTGTTATAATCACTTTTATTCAACATTGTACTAAAAGGTGCAATTTCACTGAAGCAAGGAAAGGAAATAAAAAATACACAGATTGGAAAGAAAGACAACCCAATTTAAAAAACAAAATATTTGAATATTTAAAAAGGCAAAATATTTGAACAGATATATGAGGATACTTCAAAAAGTTCATGGGCAAACAGAAGTAAAAAATAATATGAATCTTTCTATGAACTTTTTTTGGGGGGGGGCAGCTGGCTGGTACAGGGTCCATGAACTTTTTGAAGTACCCTTGTATTATGAATAGTTCATGGGCAAACAGAAGTAAAAAATAATATGAATCTTTCTATGAACTTTTTTTGGGGGGGGGGCAGCTGGCTGGTACAGGGTCCATGAACTTTTTGAAGTACCCTTGTATTATGAAAGAAAGTGTATGAAGAGCAAATAAACACATAAAAATTTGCTAACACCATCAGTCTTTAGAGAAATACAAACTAAAACCAAAATGAGACACCACTCAGCACCCATTAGAATGGCTAAAAATAAAAAGATTGACTATACCAAGAGTTATTAACAAAGACACAGGGTAACTAGAACTCTCATACACTGCTGGTGGGGGATAACAAATGTTACAACTACTTTGCAAAAAATCTGTCAATTCTTATCAAAATTAACATACAGTTACCATATTCTATAGCCATCCCACTCCCAGGTATTTACCCAAGAGAAATAAAAACACCTATAAACAAGTGGTTTGTTACTTGAATATTCATAATTGCCTCAAACCGAAACAGTGCAATGTCTATCAACAGGTAAATGAATACACAAATTGTGGCGCAGCCATATAACAAAATATTACTCAGTAACGCAAAGGAATGAGCTATTGATTGATATACAAAATGATATGAATAAATTTCAAAAGCATTATGCTAAGTGAAAGAAGCCAGGCACAAAAGAGTACAGACTATATGATTCTATTTACATGAAATTCCAGGAAAGGCTGGACAATAGCAATAGAAAGCAGATCAGCAATTGCCAGGGTGATGATGAAAGGAGGAATCTAACTTCAAAAAGACACAGGCAATTTTTTGAAGAAATGAAAATGTTCAATAACCTGGAGGTTACATTAGTATATACATTTGTCAAAATTCATTGAAGTATACATTTAAAATTGTGAATTTTATTACATATAAATTATACCTAAATAAAAATAAATAAAAAACTAAAAGTGGGGGAGTTTGTATAATCAGTTGAACTGTTACAAGAGTAATAGATTAAAGCAGAATTAAATACATTAAAGCATGGAAGTGGAGTCCAGCTATGAATGAACTGCTATGAATCAGGTGAGAGATTTTAGCATATACTCCGGAAGTAGTAGTGAAGACAGAAAGAAGTATACAAACTCAAGCCTTCTTCTGAAGGCAGAATCAATAGGATTTGGATGTGAGAGTGAAAGAGAAATAGAGAAATCTAGAGATCACTATATGTAAGGCTTAAGCTACTGGATAGATAGTGGGTATCATTTAATTAAATGAGGAAGAATTTGAGAGAAACAGGTTTGTGAGGGAAACCAAGAGTTTGGTTTTGGATATATTAAATTTGTTAAGTTTGAAATGTCTATGAAACATCTATGTAAAATATGTATGCTCAAGAGCTCAGAGAGAAAGTTCATAGGCGGAGTCTTCATACGCATATATTAAAACAAAGAGATAAGAAATAAGAGGCCTCAGGACCTAGACCTGGAAAATGCAACATTGATGAGTAAAGGAATCTGCAAAAAAACCAAAAAACTAAGAGTGGTATCATGGAAGCTAAGAGGAAAGATTTTCAAAGAGGGAGTGGTCAGCTGTGTCAAATTCTGCTGAGAGGTTGAGTGAGATGAGAATAGAAAAGTCGCACTAGTATGGGTTGAGATGTGCATGAAAGACAAAGAAAAGCTATATGCAGCTATCTCTTTTGAGAAGTGATGTGTGAAATTTTGGCAAAAAGTAGGGCAGTAGTATTTGGGGTGAAGGAAGGGTTTTTGGTATGTATTGTTTTTTTAGGATGGGTGATACTAAGAATATGTTTTTATACTGATGTACACGATTCAGTAGATAAAGAAGGATTAATGATAACAGTATAGCAGGAATGAAGTCTTTGAAAAGTCCTTTATACTCTTTAAAAAGGAAACAAGATATATTTGCTATTGTCTGTGAGGGGGAAGAGCCATATCACTTTGAGTTAAGCATTTCTTCTATTCGTTAAATTTATATTCTTACATAGAACAGTATATCAAAAGAGATGTGTAATAAGTATATACAAGCTGTTAGATGCATTACTAAAGTACTATTTTTTTAAAAAAAGAAAAGAACTGATGAAATGGAAATAAAGCTCATATACATGTATCAGAAAAATTTATTGCAATACATAGGCGGGGAGATATAGCAGGGGGGCTATAACGAGATGAGCTCAAATCGGTATTTAATTGTTTCATTCAACATTTGTTTCAACCTCCTGTTAGTGAGTGTTCCTGTGATGAAGGAGTTGATGGCTAAAGACATTTACCAGTCTCTCTTGCAGTCAGGGTTCCAGAAGCAATTTAGATTCTGTCAATCAGATGTGTTTGGAAAGAATTAAGAACAGTTAACCTAGGTGATTGGCAGCACATGAAATATCCTTTTTGGTGGTTCAGATCTAGCAGACAGGACAGACTAGCCCTGGTACCAGTTCTGTCAGTGGTTTCTGATTGCAGGTAAGGGGGTATGATCATGGAGCCAGCAGTTGGAACAGTGATGTTCTGATTGAACTGAGGTAATTTCCTCAGCAGTTCAATCTGGCGGTAATGCTCTGAAATCATGCATGTGGGCCAGGGGCCACTTCTTCAGTAATTTTATAAGTACCTAATTGCTTACATTAAATCTCTTCCTGCTTAAAATAGCTTTACTGATTTATGTTATCTCTAGCTGAATTTATTGATATAATAATCAACAGCCCAAACTGCTGAGAGTTCCAAAACCAAAAAGCCAATTCAGTCTGTCACAATGGCCTTATCACTATGTATTTTTCGAAGCGATACTAAATGAGAGGTGCTATGGTCTGAATGTTGGCGTCTCCCCAAAATTCATAATTTATAAACAATAGAAATTTATTCCTCACAGTTCTGGAGGCTGGGAAGTTCAAGATTAAGGCTCCAGCAGACTCAGTATCTGATGAGGGCTCATTCTCTGCTTCAAAGATGATGCCACCTTGCTGTCTCCTCACATGGCAGGAAAGGGAGCAAGGCAGCTCCCTTCAACCTCTCTTATAGGACAATAACCCCATTTGTTGAGGGCTCACATCCCAGAGGCCCCATCTCTTAATACAGTTAAACTGGCATGAACACTATCATTTGATCTTCTAAACAGAGAGGCTCTGTCGCATATTCCCTATACCACTCAGGGCCAGAATAAAGTTTGCTTTTTCTGAGGAAGTGATATACTTACTAGCAGTAGGGTAAGGTGAGGCACGTAATTCTTTATATTTTCCTTTTGTTCTTAGCAGCTCTCTAGTTAAGTTTTTTGTTCAATATCTGTGGTTTTCTTCAGCTAAATCCTTTTTATTTTTTAGAGCCTATCTTTTGATACTTTGGTTGTTTTTGCTTATTGTGCCTATACATTTACTGAAAGCTGCCCCAAATTATTTTTTAGCAGTAGACAGTTTTTTTTTTAAAATCATTCTTTCAGGGAAAGGAAATATTACTCTTCTGATAAGAGAAAAAAATATCCATATATGCAGGTAGCCTTAGATGAGTCAATCTTTAGTGTTATTTTCTGCCCAACTTACTATAATAAAACTAAAGATGTATTGTGAGAGGCAATCTTCCAAGGGCCCTGAGTCCCTGCATGTTATTGCTGGACATGCCAAGAATGCAAGGCCTTGACCACTCTTTAACTGGGCTATATCTCAGGATTGCATTTGCAGTGAGCAACCTCAAAGGATGAGGTAACATCTCCTCCCACACACAGAGTGGGCTTGCTGTCATTTACTATAAAAGCAGTGGATTCCTCAAGCTCAGTGTTCCTCAGCTGTGACACAAACTCACTGAATGCATAGGATCCAACTGGGCCTTTTCACATCACCCCTGTGGGACTTGGGTGTGGGGAACAAATGCCAACATGATGCTCATGTTGTTTGCTGTGCCATAAGCAAAAAAATCTCTGATCCAGGAGTCTCATATCTTCTGCCAGCATCCATAATAGCAACAGGCTAATTAGTAAATTGGTATAATTTCAGACTCTGACAAGGTATTGATTTGACAGAAGGTAGTTGATGACTCCAAGTTTGAAAGCAGGCTTGAATTACATCCTTTATAACTCAGAGTAATTCCTATAGACATACCGTTAATGAAGATAACAGAGAAATAACTGTTTTCCTAAAATAAAATAACTGTTTAAAACAAGAGAATGACCTCAAAGGGCCCATTAAAGAACTGTTGAGGTTGTGACATTCTAAAGATGAAAATTGTCTAATGAGAAGTTATTACTTAATGTACACAGAGTTTATGTTCAGGAGGACGAAAAAGTTTTGGAAATAGATAGAGATGGCGGTCACACAGCACTGTTAATGTAATTAATTCCACACAATTGTATGTTTAAAAATGCTTAAAATGGCAATCATTATGCTATATATAATTTACCACAATAAAAAAAAAAAACCACAAAAATTCTGGTTTTTTGTCTCTACGTACTAAAAAATGTGAGGAGACTGAATTGTTTAAGATTCAGTGGTCAGGCCCATTATCACTCTATAATTTTACATTATAATGGAGAGAAGTACCAGGCAATGTATAGGCCAAAAATAATGAAGCAAACAAGGAAAGAAAGGAAATTATAATAAACTGAGTTATACAAAACAACTAGCATTCTCTTAAGTAGCTTATTTGTTGGAAGGGAATGAAAGGCTTTATTTTATACATGAACCATAACACTGAAAGTCAAAAACAAAAACTCATTTTACCTAGATAGTGAATAAAACTCAAGCTGTAGGTACTAAAATTATAATGTGAAAGTAAGTGATATACTTCTGTCTAAACAGAAATAAAAGATACTTTGAAATTCAGAGTAAGCATCTCAATATAAAAACTCTACGTTATTTTTTATTACCAAATAAATGATTTAAAAAAATAAAGAATCCCTTTCTAGACAAGATTTTTGACGTTATTCAGCAACTCAGCATACCCCACCCCTCTGCAACTCCCAACCACCAGTAACAAAGAATAGTGACGAACATATGACTAATCAGAATTGTAGGAGGCAGGGGGGGGGGGCGGTGAAGGGGGGAAGAGGAATGGGTAAATGGACACAAAAATCAACTACAATGTATATTGAGAAGTTAAAAAAAATAAAAAGAATTGTAAGTAATTCCAGTGTCATTAATTCAGAAAACTAATGGGAAAAAAGTGTCTGGAAAACTCCAGGCTCTATATTCAAGGATGCTATTAAAATCTTCAACATAAAAAAAGACATTTCTCTAGAAACATATACATATATATATATATTAAAGATTGATCCAGACATAAATGCAAAAAGTAACACAGCAGATTAGGAGAATACCTTGAAAGGAGCTGACGACAAAGGAAAGAGGAAGAAGAGTAACAAAAAGCTAGAAAGAATAAATTATAAAAGTTACAACTGTGTGATCATTTAAAAAAAGTAATCTAAGGTGAAAAGCCAATCACAACATCACTATTTTTTTTTTCCTTTTTGTCTTTTTTCGTGACCGGTAACGGGATCGCAACCCTCGGTGTCGCGCCCGCACCGCGCTCAGCCAGTGAGCGGACGGGTCTCTATATGGGATCCGAACCCTCGGCGGGAGCACCGCCGCACTCCCAAGTGCCACACTCAACCGAGTGCGCCACCGGGCCAGCCGACAACATTACTATTTTTAAGCACAGGATATCATCAATGGACCTTAGAGTCCAGCCATCATTTAATAAGGTAAATGTGAGAGAAGTTGTTAAATTACTTGGTGAAGATTTGTATGGTGCAGAAAAGGAGTTGTTATACAGATTTAAAAAAACAAAACCAAAAACACCTATTTTAGTTATTTTATAATCACTAACAACATTTTAGAAAATTGTTGTATAATTATAGAATAATTAAATAACATCCTTATCATTCCATTGATTAGATAAATGAAAATATATACTTGACAATTTGCTAGGGTATTTTATAATCAAACAGTCCATATTTATGCATTTCATTTATGCAAAATTATAGATCTAATTTGAAAAGGTAAAATATTTTGTTCCACTGTTTACAAACATAATATAATCTACAAGACAAAAAGTATTTATGGTTAAATTGTTTCCTACAGATAAAGAAATGAATTATCAAGTTTAGGTGTTAAAAAAAGGATGTATTCTACCAAACTTGTATAAAAGGGCAAAGAACAACTTTGGGGATTCTTAAAGATACCTTCTACATAATTGATCAAAACTGAGGATGTTTTCACTTTTGAAATAAAGCTCTGTGTTTAGCAATATGAACTTTATTCATGTTTTTTTTTGGGGGGGGGTTTGTCTTTTTTTTTTTTTTTTAACTGACCGGTAACGGGATCGCAACCCTCGGTGTCGCGCCCGTACCGGGGACCGGCAACAGGATGGCAACCCTCGGTGTTGCGCCCGCACCACGCTCAGCCAGTGAGCGGGAACCGGTCTCCACATGGGATCCGAACCCTTGGCGGGAGCGCCGCCGCACTCCCAAGCGGCGCACTCTCCAGTGTGCCACCGGGCTGGCCCGAACTTTATTCATGTTTGAGAGAAACTTGCCATGCTCTAAATTTTTAAAATATTTTCTGTGAAATAAATGGTCTGTCTTAGTATACACCTGTGAACTGGGGTAGTCGGAGCTTGTGAAGGGCATTTCAAATACTAGAAGCAAATATAGGGCAAAGGGTGCACAGCACTGGTACTTAATGTTACCACCAAGGACTCCTTTTTAAATGTTCACTTCCTCATGGGCCTTATTGTTTTAAAAGACTACACATTTATTAATTTATTAATTAAAATGGTAAAACAAATTAAGATACTAGGTTAAACTCTCAAAGAGGATTTCTAATAAACATGGAAAGCATGGAATAACCAGAGCTACCCCAGTGGAAAATCCAGAAGAACCAAAGAGACCAGATGTTTAACCTAGCCACCGTTCAACAGGTCAATGGAGGTCATGAGAATATTTTATTCAGAGCTCAATAAAACACTATGAATGCAAATCATGAAAAGGATGGCATTCTACAATTGAGTTAATAAAGGGTATTCACCACATGGGTTGATTGTAGAGCTAAGTGAAGCAGCTACAGTGGAAAGGCCGCCTTTTGAAACTGCTGAAGCCACAGAAGGTGTAGAAGCTGAAGTTGGGGTAGTAGAGGAGGCTGTTGAGGATGGTAACCTTTCTCCAGACTCCATATCTATAAGATGGGGAGAAAACTGTTAATTCTCAGTATTAGACAGTAGAATTATTCAAAAGAATTATATACATTTAAACTTTTTGCATACTTTAAAAAAAAGAAATAAACTGAGAAATGCATGTTCTTCATAAAGATAAAATAAGGATAAAAACAATAAAAAATACTAATTTATGAAATAAGTTTAATATTAAATATATCAAATCCTTTTCTAATAGATTTGCAGTATTCTCATATCCAACAAATTAATAAATCACCTCAACATCTGTTCACTTGTAACATAATTCCCACATTATCTTAATGAATCAAGAAAATATCACCACATTGAATTGCATCCTTGGCTTCTAAATTCAGACAGCAATATCCGTGTGGGTCTTAAGAGTCCAAGATTTGGCCTGGTAATCCCCGATATAACAAAGGTTCCCCCCAAAAAGACAAATACGTTTTAGAGTTTTTACTGGAGGCAGGTTTGAACTATGCTTTCAAAATGGCCTTAGTGTGACTGCTTTATAATGACCAAACCACTTCTAAGCATCTTTATTAATTGCTTCACTATTGTGGGTAGAATCTTGCATTGGTTTTATTAGAATAGTTCATGTTGATATTAAAAATCCAGAATACAATTGGCTATGGTCATTTTCATACTCCATGCATGCACTGTCTCATAATTAAGCAAGGAAATCATTAAGTTTGCAGATGCTACAAGGAATATACTACCTATAGAAAGAAAAAAAAAGATATTGCTCACCTATAAGTGAATTTATGATCAGCCACATGTAAACTCACCATTTAAATAATCTGACTATAGAAAGATTTCTGTACTGAATTCTATATCCAACTCACATTTCTAAGAAATGTGACTACATTTTCTAAGAAAAACGGTTTAATTTTATTTTAAAATATTGACTGGTTAAAAATAATGCAAGGTTAATGTTTAAATGTTGACTGAATCCATAAAGTATTTAGATAATTTTTCTCACAAACAGAGACATATGGGGAAGGTAATCTTGGGTTCACACATAGCTTCATTAGTAAGACCATTTCAATGAACTTTTGAATCATATACAATTCAAAAACTTTTCTTCATATTCTGGTATTGCTGTCAATCACCTCCATAAATGACAGTACTGCTATGATAAGTATGTCCATATTCTTACAGAATCCTTCCTTCTCTTTATCAGTATTCATCACAGAAAAGGTGCCATTGCTCCTGATGGCTGCATGGGACTAATGGTAATGGGCAGACTTTTGGGTCAGCAACAGTCACTAATGAACTCTGAGACGCGTGGCTGTCTGATGGCAAGGCCCATGGCTGACACCTTTCTCCATAAATTATTTTCACCAAGTCTCATTTCACTAAATACAAGAAAAGTAGATTCTTTACCTAGAAAGATTTCATTTAAAGAAGTCTATTTTTTTCTTTATAGCTGTTAAACTCATTATCTCAAAGAATTCTGAAATGTACTATATTTGAATGTACTATTTTCTAAAAAATAGTGAAAGGGTTTTTTTTGTGTTTTAGTCTTTTTTAAAATTTATCTTTGTATTCCACAGCAAAAATAATATGGTGACATAACAACATAGACACTTTAGCTGAGTAGTTGGTATATAAGAACTCGATAAATAAGTCATTACATTTTTCTGTACAATAATACACTATAAATTCTAGGTATTTCTTTTTGTTGTTATAACTTTATCCAGGACTAAAGTAAGTACAACTCAAAAGGTAAAATAAGTAGTCTCATATACATATAGGTCATTAGAGATTACTTTTCCTGAAGAAGTAATCTGATAATATTTGTTAAAATTAAATATATATATATGCTTGGATACTGCAATTCTAATTTTTAGAATCTTTTCTGTAGAAATAAAGTACCAATAGGAAATGCAACATACACAAAATTGTTTGTTATAATATTAGCATTTAAAAATAAAATAAAAGTGTTTGAAAATAAAACAAAATTGAACTCTGGCAGCTTCTGGTCAAGATGGCAGAATAGACAGTCCCCAGTGTCACTCTCCCACAAATCAACCAATTTACAACTATTAAAAAGCAACAACAGCCAAGCTGGGGCCGCTAGAGCTCAGGGGAAGTGGAGGAGAGACGTATGGAGTGCATGGAGGCAGAAGAAGCCACGATGAGAGAAAGAAAGGATCACCCCCCCCATTTCAAGCCCCAGCGCTTCAAGGATGGAGCTGGTGAGCACATGGAGCAAGAGCTGGCAAAAGCCCCAGCTGTGCCCTTCAGATGAAGTTGCTTGGAGGCGGCAGGGGAGAAGAGGGCCTTGGTGCCCCCAGAACAGCAAGACCACTGACAGGGTTCCCATGGACCCACATAGGAGTGAGGACCCACTCAGAGGCTGGTGAGACATCACAAGGGACCTGCACAGCCTGCCCCACGGGAAGTGTTTGGACAAGCAGAGGTGGTTGGGGAGACCGGCCCACCAGGAGAACACTGGGGCACAGCAAGGACAAGTGATCTGCCCCCCAATCAGCACAGGACCAATCAGAGGAGACTGGTCAGGAATACAGAACTGCAGGGATGCCATTTGCTGAAAAGACTCAGGACCAGACCAGAATTTCCACAAAACCCAGGTGTACTGGACCTCACAAGACCCAGAAATACATATAAGGCCAAAAATTAAAACCTGAGCTGTACAAAAAGCCTTCCCCAGGGAATATCAGCAAAACAGCAATTTAGCTCAACTACAGGGCTCAAGTGCTGGTCCCCACAGGAAGTTCCCCCATTTCAGAAGTAAGCAAAGGACAACAAATTAGTTCCAATGCAGAGTTTAAGAGGTAGAAACAGTGAATAATCAAACACAGAACTGGAAGAAAAAAAAAAACCCACAGATCAGAGATAAAGTTTGATATTAACTGGTAAAGATCTGCCACCACCTAAGAAAACCTATAAAACCTACAATGACCAGAAGCCCCCAGGGCTCCCAAGTCAGGGAGTGGGGAGGGCTCTAGGCCTCAGCCACACACCCCCAATGACCATACCCAGCCCAGTGATGAGCACCCGGTCTCCAGCAGAAGCTCCCAGGCTGAGCTGGGGCAGTGGGGGGATGAGGGCCTCAGCCACATCCCCCAAAACATGCACCCACCCCAGCGATGACCACCGAGCTGCTGCTGGAAGTGCCCCAGGCTCCCACCAGGACGGTGGGGGTCCAAGGGCTTCAGCCACAATCCCCTGACATCTGCATCCAGTCCAGCAATGACCAAGCTGCTGGAAACCCCCTGGTCTCCCCTACCAGAATGAGTGGGGGGTGCCATGCGCCTCAACCATGACCCACCTCCTTCGACCTCCTCCCGCCCTATTTCCCTCCCCCTTCTGCTCTCCCCTTCCTCTCCAACTGCTCTGCAACATCTTAGAATGTAAAAAACTAATAATATTAATAAATAAATTTAAAAAATAAATTAATAAAAATAAAAATAAATCTGGCAATAAGAAAGAGTGGAACTAGAGCTAGTAGTATAAGATAAGATTGGGGGCCTTTTTTAGTTTCAGTAAAGGTGTACTTTTCTCCTCCAGTTTTGATTTTTTTTGTTCATTTAAGGGAGAAATAGCTTAACTTTTAAAAAATATATGCTAATGCAGCCATTTTCCATAGAAGTTCTATTATATACATTATTGTTCATATATTATTTCATTTCAAATATTTTGATCCTAGATATATAATTTTAGCCAGTATAATCTCTTAGGTGACTAAGTATTCTCCTTATATATAAAGTGCTATTCTTTTATACTGGCCTTAAATTGTTTTGAATATGTATTTCTTAGTTCCAGTAACAGGGAACATTTGGGAGACATTTTTGATTGCAACAACTGAGAGGGTGCTAATGGCATTAAGTAGATAGAGGCCAAGGATACTGCTAAATACCCTACAATGCACAGGATAGTTCTCCCTCCAAACCAGAATTATCAAGTGCAAAATGTTTTTTTTTTTTTTCCTTTTTGTCTTTTTTCGTGACCGGTAACGGGATCGCAACCCTCGGTGTCACGCCCGTACCGCGACCGGCTACGGGATCGCAACCCTCAGTGTCGCACCCGCACCGCGCTCAATGAGTGAGTGGACTGGTCTCTATATGCGATCCGAACCCTCGGCGGGAGTGCCGCTGTGCTCCCAAGCACCGCACTCTACCGAGTGCGCCACTGGGCCAGCCCTCAAGTGCAAAATGTTAGTAGTGCTAAGGATGACAAACCCTGATCTAAAGTCTCAAAAATTGTATTACTTGGAATTCAACTAACCAAAACTTTCGTTTAAGTAGTAATTCTACTTAACTATAACAGTAAGCTGATTCAAGCTGATTTTGTTGTTATTTTCTTAAAAATTTCATTTTTTTTTCCTTTTTGTCTTTTTTCGTGACCAGTATTGGGATCGCAACCCTCGGTGTCGCGCCCGTACCGCGACCGGCAACAGGATCGCAACCCTCGGTGTTGCGCCCGCACCGCGCTCAACCAGTGAGCGGACCAGTTTCTACATGGGATCCGAACCCTCGGTGGGAACGCCGCCACGCTCCCAAACGCTGCACTCTACCGAGTGCGCCACCGGGCCGGCCCAAAAATTTCATATTTTAATTGCTCTATACATTAATGTATAAAACAAAAATAGTAAAAATATATTGGGGTATGTATAGCATATGTAACAGTAAAATGTATGAGAACAATGACACAAAATATGGAAGAGAAGAACTGGGAATATAAAATAGAAAGTTTCCTGGATTATTCAAGCTCATTTTGATAATCCAAAGCCACTGCAATAGATTAAAAAAATTATATTCAACATATCTTTTGTGTCAGCATACCCCTAAGAGTCTAATATTTTACATTTTGTCCAAATTGTTTAAAACTGATAAAATATGTAATTAATGCACATCATAATGCTCACTCAATCTAGATAACATAAATTTGCTGTATTTTACAAAAATGATATTCATCTATAACAATCCTGAGAACAAAAATCATAATTTATGAGAATGATAGACCACAAACAACTTCTCTGCATGATTTTATGTGCTACAAAAAATATGATGATCAATTGTTAATGATAATACTGTTCAGATTCATGTCTATCAATTATCTCTTTTTTGTGTAATCATAGAGTTTATGAACACTGACAGCTGGTGGGTATAAACCTGAACAGATGCAAATAGGGAGGGCAGACTTGTTGGCTAAGAAATGTAAACATGATCAGTTCCCCATGTTTCAGTTGCACTAATATTTCAGTACTAAACATATAGCTATAGAATAAAGATTCAGAAATTACCCATAGAAATAAATTTAGATATTTCTCCTGAAAGGAGTTTTCTTAAAGAATGAGTTTACCTGAGCTAACAATAGCAAAAGCTTTCTATGGGAGTTCAAAGCACAGAAGCAGATTCAGTGAACCCTTACTTTTTCTTTAATAATTTAATCTCAAGTGAAATACAATAATTAGGAAGAATATCAGGAGATAGTAACTTTACTGTTTCTCTTGGTTTAGTAGAACCACTAATAGAGTTCTACAAGTCCATTATTTTCTAAAAGTTCTGACAAAGGCTTTTATATAACTATTTCATTAGACAACTTCTAGGCAACTGAACATTTGCACATATAATAATTTAAGATACTAAGCAGCAAAATGAAGCAAAAAAAAGCAACAAACAAAATTTTTTCTGTTAAGGGACTTTGGGAAATAGGTAATGGAGCAGAAATACCTTATTGGACAGCAGACTAAATTATGTTTGCAGGAAAATGATTCTTTTTATTAAATGTTTACTTGCTTACATTTTCAGAAATATTTCTTTCAAAGAATTATGAATAGTATATTGTGGTTTAAAACACAAATATGTAAAGTAGATTGATGTCCTCTGTCACTTGACACATTTTAACTATCACTCTAAACAATCAAACAATTACATCCTCAAACAAAAACCAGCTGGCAATCAGGTGCTCCATGCTTCCCTAATCACTGTTTCCTTACCTGAAAAATGATGAGATCAAATTAAACTAGCTCTCAAATAAATACCTATCAAAGTTTTATAAACTTGGTGGTTAAAACAAACAATCCAAAAAGGAAACAAACTAAAACTAAAACACACACACACACACACACAAATTCACAATGTATTGAAATATTTAACAATTTAATTACATTTTTTCTTATCCTTCCTTTCACTGGTCTTGATTCTATTTCAAATGTGTCATGCTAAATTATAGATTTCTGTTAAATCTTTTAAAGATTTACTCTTGTCTTATTTATACCTCAAGAGATCTGATGATGAGAAAATTATCCAAAAGTAAAGGACTGGTTTTTGCATTGCTGTGTAAATAATCTATTCTGGGAGTATACTTTTCCATCCAAAGGATTAAATATTCCTTTGCAATGAGATATCTGTGGGGAAGAGGTTATCCTAAGACATATGAAAAAGATATAAGAATATTAATGGAAGATTTGAGCAAGAATTAACAACTGTGGATCAATAAAACCACAGGTATGATCTATGAATTTAAATATTGACTAGACTTAGAAATTTCTAACAAGGATAAAAAGGTTAGAAAGATAAAAGGAGAGACAATGTATGGGTAACTGTTCCTTTTATGTATACATTCAAGGGGCTCACAAAGAACAAGCAAAAGATGTAAAGTTTTGCTTACGTAAGAAACACAATTAAAAGGTTTTGGTATGATATGTCTTTATTTTCATTAGTTTCAAGAAATGTTTTGATTTCCTGTTTAATTTCTTCTTGGATCCATTGGTCATTCAGGAGTATGTTGTTTAATTTCCATGTGTTTGTATAGTTTCCAGAGTTTTACTTGTTATTGATTTCTAGTTTTAATCCATGGTGGTCTAAAAAGACACTTGAAATGACTTCAATTTTTAAAAATTTCTTCAATGTTGATTTGTGACCTAACATATGGTGTATCCTAGAGAATGTTCCATGTGCTGATGAGAGTGTATATTCTGTAGTTGTTGGATGAAAAGTTCTGTAGATACCTGACAAGTCCAATTGATCTAAAGTGTAGTTTAAAACCTATGTTTCTCTGTTGATTTGTTGTCTAGATGATCTGTCAAATGCTGAAGAAGTGTGCTCAGGTCCCCAACTATTATTGTATTGGTATCTATCTCTTTCTTTAGGTCTAATAGTGTTTGCTTTATGTATCTGGGTGCTCCAGTGTTAGGTACATATATATTTATGATTGTTATATGTTCTTGCTGGATAGATTCCTTTACCATTATATAAAGGCCTTCTTGACACAATAATTACAATTCCTTGAAGTTGATACGACAAGCGAACAGATATGAGGTTGTTGGGAGGGACGGGGGAGAGGAAGGTGGAAGGGAGGTTTCAGTAGTGGGCCACAATAACCAACCACGTTGTACTGACAAAATAAAATTAAATTAAAAAAAATATATATATAAAGGCCTTGTCTCTTTTTATGGTTTTTGTTTTATATCTATTTTAACCAATATAAATAGGTATTCCTGCTCATTTTTGGTTTCCATTTGTGTTGTATATCTTTTTCCATCCCTTCACTTTTAGTCTGTGTGTGTCTTTACAGGTGAGGTGAGTTATCCTGTAGACAGCATATAGTTGGGTCTAGCTTTTTAATCCAATCAGTCAGCCTGTATCTTTTGAGTGGGGAATTTAATCCATTCACATTTAGCATTGTTAACGAAAAGTTATTGTCTTAATCCTGACATTTAATTATTTTTCTTCTGGTTGATTTAAACATCTTTTGTTCCTTTCTTTCTCTTTTATTGTTTATCTTCAGTGTTCATTGATTTTTTGAGTTGGTTTAGTATAGTTTCTCTTTCTCATTTGCATATCTGCTTTACCAGTGGTGTTTGTTCTTTCTCATGTATTCGTGGGGGTGATTATTGTTTTGGGGGTTCCAGATGCAGGACCTCCTTACGGACTTCTTATAGAGCTTGTTGTGTGGTGCTGAACTCCTGCAGCTTTTGTTTGTCTGGGAAATATCCTATTTCTCCTTCCTTTCTGAAGGATAGCCTTGCCGGGTTAGGATTCCTGGCTGGCGGTTTTCTCTTTTAGTACTTTGAACATATCATCCCATTCTCTTCTGGCCTGTAGGATTTCTGCTGAGAAGTCTGCTGTGAGTGGGATGAGGACTCCCATATAGATGACTTAATGATTTTCTCTTGCTGTTCTTAAGATTCTCTCTTTGTCTTTGAGTTTTGACAGTTTGACTACAATGTGTCTTGAAAAGGACCCTTTTGGATTGAATCTGTTTGGAGATCTTTGAACCTCTTGGATCTGGAAGCCAGTATCCCTACCAATACCTGGGGGAAGTTTTCTGCTATTATTTCATTGAATATGTTTTTCAATGCCTTTTCTTTTCTCCTCCCCTTCTGGAACACTGGTGATTTGGATGTTTGTGTGCTTAAGGTGGTCTGCTAGCTCTCTTAGATATTCTTCATTTTTAAAAAATTCTTTTTTTTTTTTGGTCTCCTTGGGTTATTTCAAGATTAGAAATTCTTTCTTCTACTTGCTGTAGCTTGCTGCTTACACTCTCAACCGTTATTTTTGTTTCATTGAATGAGTCTTTCAGTTCCAGGAGTTCTGCTACATTTTTTTAATGGTACCTCTTTCCTATCCTAGATTGTTTTTCTCATTTAGCTGTGGTGTCTAAGTCTTCTTGTATCTCACTGAGTTTCATTAATATTGTTACTCAGAATTCTCTTTCAAACATTTCAACAGTTTCCTGTTGTATGGGATCTGGTATCTGAGAATTACAAATTCCTTTGGTGGTGTCATTTTTGTTGTTTGTTTGGATTTCTAGTATCCCTATGTTGATGCCTAATCATCTGGTGGTTACTTCTTCTATTAGTCTGGGGTGGCTTTTGAGGAAAGAGACTCCTTCCTGTAGATTTGTATATATTGCCTGTTGGGTGGGATGTTTTAGTTTTGGTTCCAAGTAGACTCAGTAGTTTGAGTAGCTCTGGGTAGACTCTGTTGTTCTGGGTAGACTCAGTATTTCTGGGGAATGCTAGCAGCTATGTCTATGGCTGGGGGATGCACACATGCTAGCTGGGCCCACACAGGTGGGTGGGGGCTGTGTGGGCAGCCAGGGTGGCTGGTTCCACACAGGCAGCTGGATGGCTGGGCCCATGTTTGTGGGTGGGGCCACATGGGTGGCTATGATGGCTGGGATAGTGCAGGCAACTGGATGTTTGGGGCCACGTGGGTAGCCAGTGCAACTGGGATCATGCAGAAAGTTAGATGGCTGGGCCCACACAGATGGGTGGGGCTGCACAGATGGCTGGATGGCAGGACCCATGCAGGTGGCTGGGGCTGCATGGGCAACTGGGTGCCTGGGGTCAGGTAGGCAGGTGAAGCCACATGGACAGCCAGGCAGTTGGGGCTGCAAAAGTGGCTAGATGGTTGGGCCCACATGGGCGAGTGGGGCCCTGCAGGCAGCTGGATGGCTGGGCCCAGGCAGGTGGGTGGTGCCATGATGGTGGCTGGGCAGCTGGGGTCACATAGGCTGCTGGAAGGCTGAAGCCATGCAGGCAGCTGGGTGGCTGGAGTTGTGCAGGCAGCCACAATGGGCTGTGCAGTAGGATGCACTCGCAGGATAAACAACTGTGCAGGAAGAAGGGCCACAGCTCTGGGACTAGACAACAGCACATGCAACCTCTGTGGTGGTGGTGGCAGACCATGACAGCAGCTAGAAGAGGGTTACTGCTGGGAAGTGCTCATAGCTGAGCAGATTCTTTCCACCAAAAGTTAGAACTCCTCCTGGCTGATCCTGGCTTGGGAGACATGGTGGCAGCTGAAGCAGTAAGCCTCCTTCTCATCTACACCAGTCTGCTTGTCTTTTTGTGTTCCACAGGGTCCTCACCTGGTTCCCACTGCTTTCCCATGCTCTTCCACTGAAGCTCTCCCCTTACTCGCCTATTTTTGTAAATAAAGTGCTATTTACTTCTGTGTGAGCTGTGACTGCTTTTGCACCACAATGTCGAGTTATCATAAACACACTTGAAATAAATGGAAAAAAAGAGGCATCTCCATGGGAACCGAACTCAGCTGCAACCAGGCATGCCGCTGCTGCGTCAGTGCCCTGCCGTGTCAGTGCCCTGCCGTGGCCCTGAGGCAGAAGCTGGGGGAAGCCAAACCCAGCTGCAACCAGGTAAAGAACACACCAAAATCAGCTTTTCCATGCGGATAGCCCACCATAGCCACTGCAACTGCCACGGCTACCGCAAAAGTGGCTAGTCGCTATGGCAATAGTCACAGCCACTGTGAAGATGGCATGTCAGACACTTGACGGCATTGACACAAGGAAAGTAACCTACGGAGACCCCCCCCCCCAAAAAAGAGGTCCTCTCTCTCCACAAAGCACAATCCAGGGTAACAGAAGAAACATCTGCTATACAATAATAGTGTAATAGTGGGGGACCTGAACACACCTCTCTCAGTACTGGACAGATCACCTAGGCAACAAATCAACAGAGAAACAGTTAATCTATCAGAAGGAGAGAACAAATCTATGGTTATTAAAGGGGGGGAGAGAAAAGGGGATAGGGAAAGATTGGATAAGGGGCATAAATAATACGTATGATTTGTAATAATGAATATGCTAATAAAAAAATAAAAATAAATAAAACCCTCAGAACCAAAAAAAAAAAAAGAAGCTATAAACAAAAACCAATGGAAATTTTAGAATTGAAAGATGCAATAATCAAAATAAAAAACTCACTGGATAAACTCAATAGGAAAATGATGACAAAGAAAGACCAAATGAACTTGCAGGTAGATCAATAGAACTGATCTAATATGAACAACAGAAAGAACAAACATGGAAAAACAGTTAACACTGCCTCAGGGACCTGTGGGACAAAAATAAAAGAATCTTGGAAGCAGAGGAGAAAGGGTATGGTGCTAAAAAATTACTTTAAGAAACAATGCTTGAAAACTTCTCACTTTTGGTTAAAGACAGAAACTTAAAGAATCAAGAAGGTAAGCAAACTCTAAAGTGGATAAATCCAAAGAAAAATTGAATTGTAAACAGAAAAAGAAATTTTCAGCTAAGTGTACCACTTTCACCAAATGAATTCAAGTATTATCTTTTGGGAAAGAACCAGAGAAACATCAATTTATTTCCTGATAGTAAGCTGAAACTTGGAATTATACTGTATTGCTTCTCTCCTATTCTTTCATTTCAGTCAATGTCAAAAACTGACTTCTTACACTGCTAATTGATTTTTTCCTAAATTTATGAAAATATTTCATAAATGTTAGGGTCTAAAAGAATATATAACAAAATCCCATGTTTTAATTCTTTTTGTGAATACTAAATTTACTAAGAATCCTTAACTGTGAAAAAATCCATCAAAATAAATGTGAAATACATAGATGAAACATGTAAGATAGTCAAATCTCTTGTCATACTTTTCAATCCAAGCCTTAGAGAGTGGTCCAATTATTTTATACAAAATATTATATTCCGAAATCCAAAACAACAGAATCTGCTCAACCTCCTGGAATTTTACTGTCATGGGTGTGACCCATCTAACCTAAACCAAATCTTAGTATTATAATTTCATATTAACAGTTCATGTTAATTCCTACAAGACTGATAATCTCAAAAGTACACCTTGAAGATTTTAAAGCTGATATTTATAATCCTTTTTCATAGAAGATATAGAAAAACACATGAAGAAATTCACATTTAAAACATTAAATTGTGGGGCCGGCTCAGTGGCACACTCGGTAGAGTGCGGTGCTTGGGAGTGTGGCGGCACTCCCGCCAAGGGTTCGGATCCCATATAGAGACCAGTCTGCTCACTGGTTGAGCGTGGTGTGGGCGCGACACCAAGGGTCACGAAAAAAGACAAAAAGGGGAAAAAAAAAACATTAAATTGTGCTTTGGCTAAGCACACTGCTGACCTCTGGAGCTCTGGCATACATCCCTGGTTGGCTTCCACTTTTCTCAGAGGTCTCCATAAATGAAGGCAAGATTAGTAACAAAATGTACCTATTAACATGCTTTCTGACATTACTGGCCTTGACCAGAATGCATGAAGACTTTCTCCAAAATAGCTTTTCCAGGCATGTTATGAAGATCTGCAAATAACCCACAAGTTTGTAGGAATTTTATGGCTACTATTAAGTTTATATAAATTTCAACTGTCTAATATGTCTCAGGGTCATATTAACCTTAAAAATAATTTTAAAAAGAGGCTCACAGAAAATTTAGCCTAGTCCTATCAACACTCACAAATACCATGTCCTCCCCTCCTTCTAGGTGGTTATTGATATGTATAACTAGGCTTAGAAAATATGAAGTTCAACTAAATTGCTTACAGATTTAAAAGGTGATTTCAAACATTGCAAATGTAAGTAATCGTGTGCATTTCTGATGTTTAATGCTTTCTAAACCAATGATTGCTAGTTCAACATGGCCTATCACTTTTGCCACACCCCCCTGACATCTGCAACCCAGCCTGGCTATGACCAAGCCACTGCTGGAAGTCCCCCAGTCTCCCCTGTGGAAATGAGGGGGTTGCCACAGGCCTCATTCCCACCCCTCCTCCTTCTTCCTTCTTCCACCACATTTCATTCCCCTTTCCCCCTCCCTCTCCCTCCCAACTGCTCCACAACATTATAGAATGTGAAAAAATAATATTAATAAAACAAACAAACAAAAACATGTCCTTATCGATTAGAAAGCAAGTACAAATGATTGGGAGAAAATTAACTCTATAATTGGTGAATATTAAATGTCATCTGTTAAAGGTTATAGAATTTTAGAGCTCTAAATTTAAATTTTCCACAACATTACTTTAAAATTTCTCAACACCAAACAGACGTCAAAATTTTCTAATATTTATTATAGCCAGCTGCTGCTAGAGATAGCCACTATTACTATCCTAATTCATTTTTTCATTTTTTTCTTACTTAAACTGTCATCTAATTGTCCCTTCTCTCTTTACAAACCAATCCTCTGAAAAAAAAGCACTGTAATCACATACCTACTCTCTCACCCTTCCCCATATTAACAACAGAATTAAGCACATACCACATAGAATGTCAAAGTCTTAAACTTGTGTTGAGCACTATGGCATGTTTTGTTGTTATTGTTGTTTTCCCTTAACCTTGAGATAACAGATGATTTTTGTCCTATCTCTCCTGTATTTAGGACCAGATGAGGAAATAAGTGGTTGGGAAGAGGAGCTGGGGGATGGGGTGGAAAGAGTGAGGTGGGGAGGAGGAAAAAGTGGGGGGAGGGAGAGAATAGGAAGGTAGATTGATAGAGAGATAAGATTTTGGAGAGAGGCAGCATCGCTGATTGACTATCAAGAAGAAAAGAGACCTTTGCCTTGATGTAATTTTTAAATAATGACAGTTTTCATGAAAGTAAAGTTCTACCCTCCACCCCCATCCAGGAAGTAGAATTGTCCATGACCCATTATGCTTTCCCTGCGCTTCGCTCATGCTTTCTCTTTACAGACAGTATAATTCAGCAGACAGGACTTCTTGCTGTTGAGGGAATTCTTGTCCCTTAACTTAACAGTGGGCCATATGACCCTATTCCTGTTGTTAAAGCTGTTTGAGACAGACATTGCAATGAGACAATGGCTGGCCAGTGTTAGTTACCTCTAAAAGATGCTATTATCTAATCAGATTCTTCCTGATACCATATAGATATTTTAACTAATAGAAACAGGGGAAGTTGTTGCTGAGATGGGAGAACAGTGAGGCTGTGGGCTTAAGAATATATAAGTTAAAGAAAAGTAGGTTGGGAAAAAAGATGGAAAAGCACATATAGAGAAGCTGAGTGGACGTGATAGAAAAGATGAGGGATGAGAGTATGGCTAAGGTTCTTTTCCTTAGACCTGCCTTTTTGATTTTTTTATATTCCCTGAGACTTCTCTGTAGCTTTCCAAACACCTATCCTTTTGAGTTTTACTTGAGTTTCAGTGGGTTACTGTTCCTTGCAATCTAAATAATCTAGTAGAAAACTTCCTAACAAATGTCATGCTTATTCTTCCTTTTTCTCATCTTTGCTCTTACCATTTACACCACTAAGATATATTCTGATTTTCCCTTCAAATAATCCAAGTACTGTACTCCTTCAAATATAGGCCCAAGAGTCACTTTATCCATAAAGCTGTATATGACTAATCTTAGGCCACAACTTCCCATCTTTGAATTATAGAGTACTTGAGATTCTACCCAGGAAGCTGCTAATTACATTGGCTTTTTACTGCTCTGCATTTGTTTTATGAGTTCACTGTATTATTCACCACTCAGTCAGTATGTCTGTTGAGACTTAGTTTCTGAATCAGTAAAGTGGGATTATTTATACTTACTTCAAAGAACTATTATAAAAGAGACGGCCTACCACACCTCCTGCTAGGTATTTTGTTCTTATGGCTTTGGTGAGGTGAGTACAGAGAAGAAAATATCTTTATTTTCTTCAAACTGAAGATACAACGGTGGGAAACAGCTCAGTAATAGTCAACATTATTTCTTTTCTAAGTTAAATGTGAACAAAAATAAGTTTAAAATGTCAAAAGGATTTTCGATTCCAAGCAGATTTCCTTCAAAAGTAAACCTGAATTGATGTCCAAGAGTTTATTATTCTATCCCATCATGCTGGCCCTCAAAAGTGTATCATCTTTACTTTAGTTTTAGATAAGACTATAATTTACAGTTTTGTTTTTGGATAGGAGTAACATTTTTATTTTAGTTTCTAGATAACCGAAAGAGTAAAACTGCTTTTTCCTAAGAAGTTAATACATAATTTTAAAAACTGAAATAGTAAAACTGCTTTTTCCTGAGAAGTCAATACATAATTTTAAAAAGTTCATTACTCAAAAAATTAATTTTGCTTAGACTACAAATTTCCTTTTTTCAGTAATTCAGGGACAAAGTTTTCTCCTTTTTGACATTGATAATCTCCAAACGTCCATTAATAGTTACTATAATTCCTTCCACCATTCTTTTAACTATAAAATATAAACAAATTATATATTAACTTATCCTTTCAAATATGCCCCATCCATTTTCTTCATAATCTTTATTATTTTGTGAATTGCATACACTTTTCCATGTCTTGCTGTATTGACATGCCCAAATATTAATGTAATATCCTTTTTATTTGGAAGAATCAAGACCCTCTGTGACAAAGCTCAGAGAGAAATTAACTGCCTTCATAATACAAGGACCTAAGTATACAACCCAAACATGTCTTAACATGACCTACATTAAATACATGAAAACATCATTTAACAGTTAAATACAGCGATATAATGAATGTAACTATGAGCCAAATTTCTTTTAGTATTTCTGCAAAGTAAAACAAAGTACCAACTCAATAAAATCATTCTAAAAGTTAGCACTGAAATGATTAAAAATTTTTTGTAAGAATCCTTTATAAATATATAGTAATCAGCTTACTGATTACTAAAATTAATGTAGTCTAATGATAGAACCATGTATACCTACTGAAACTACAAAACTGTATGTACTTTACATGCTCATCTAAATACTCTATTCCAAATGTCCAAAAGTTAAATATATTTGGGTTCCTCGAAAGGCTAAACATAAGAGTTACCATATGATCCAGCAGTTCTTCTCCTAGGTAGAATTCTACTCCTACTCTTGGGCATATACCCAAGAGAAATGAAAATGTGTCTATACAAAAATTTGTATGTGAATGTTCATAGCTATTATTTGTAATAGCCCAAGAGTGGAAGTAACCCAATGGCCATCAATGGATAAATGGATAAATAAAATGTGGTATACAATGAAATATTATTCGTCATTAAGAGGAATGAATTATTGATGCACACTTCAACATGAAAGAACCTTGGAAACATTACACTAAGTGAAAGAAACCAGTCACAGATGGCCACATGTTGCATGATTCCATTAATATAAAATGTCCAGGAAAGGGAAATCTGTAGAGACAGAAAGTGGAATAGTGATTGCCTAGACCTATAGGTAGGTTGGGGGAAAATGGGGAGTGAATGCTATTCGGCAGGTTTCTTTTTGGGATGATGAAATGTTTTAATTAATTGTGGTGATGGTTGCACAGCTCTGTGAATAAAGTAAAAAACTAAATTGTATATTTTAAATGGGTGAATTTTATGGTATGTGAATTATATCTCCATAAAGCTGTTTTAAGAAAGAAAGAATATTTGGATCTCTCATTGATAAAATGCTATCTGACAATGAATTCTCTTTTGAAATTTTAAAATCAGTATTCTCAATTCTAGACTCTATTATACAAGATTGAATGTAGAATGTCCCCTGTATGACTTTTCATGTGTTACATAATGAGATGTTAAGACATGAAATCAAGTCACTTACATAAATCTCTCAGGCACTCATACATTTAGTTAATCTTGCATCTTTATGTTTTATACATATATATATTTTTTTAAAAACTTGCTAAAGCCATATTAATTCAGTTTGGGGACTAACACATTTATTCAACATTATAAATACCTAAGTACTTGCCAGACTTGTTCCACAAACTCATTCCAATAGTCCCATGACTGCCCAGATTTTTATAAAAGATGGATTTAATAGAGATAAATAAGTCTGAGATTCTAAACTTCATAAACTATTCACTCTTTTTTGCTGATTCTGCTGCCTGAATATCTTTTCTCTTTTCCCGCCATTATCTTAGGACAATCCTAAATCAATTCTTATTGGAAATGCTGCAATAGGCTTTGATGGAATTTGGATGTGTTGTCCCCTCCAAAACTCATGTGGAATTTTGATCCCCAGTGTGGCAGTGTTGGAAAGTGATTGAGTCATGGGGGCGGATCCCTCTTGAATGGATTAATGCTCTCCCTGGGTAGGGGCATTAATGAGTGAGTTCTCACTCTATTAGTTCCCGCGAGAGCTTGTTGTTTAAAGACCCTGGCACCTCCTCTCTCTCTCTCCCTCTCTCTCCCTCTCCCTCTCTCTCTCTCTCTCTCTCTCTCTCTCTCTCTCTCTCTCTCTCTCTCTCTCTCTCTCTCGCTTCCTCTCGCCATGTGATCTGCTTGTACTGCCACTTTCCGCCGTGAGTAGAAGCAGCCTGAGGCCCGTGCCAGATGCAGCTATCCCAGAATCCTAAGCCAAATAAACCTCTGTTCTTTATAAATTATCCAGTCTCAGGTATTTCTGTTATAGCAACACAAAATGGACTAAAACAGCCTTCTAAGAGTTCTCTTTGCTTCCTTTCTTCCAATCCTTCTCCACACATCCAATAACTAAACAAACTACATATTAATTTTTCAGTTTATGAAGTTGACAAATGTTAGCCAGGCAGGCCTACACATTTCCTTTAATCTATCACTCTAAATTCAACAAAAAATATTAAAGGACCAGTAAGAAGGACAATTAGACATATGCTTGGCAATCATGATGCTAGTTTTGAACCCACTCTCCTGTATCCACTTGATTCTACTCACCTTCTGTCATTCCTACCAACACTTCATTCTTTCTCATTTTTCTGATTTGATAGTTCCATTTGTTATTTGTATAAGACCTTGGCTTCCCATGATAACTATTTTGATACCCTGTACTAACTCTAATGTTTCTAGCTGCTGTGTTGAACACCCTCAACATCCTTGTTAAAGTTAGTACAAAGTAATCTTTACCCTGCATTCTAAGTCTTTCATCAGTTAACCCAATTCTACTACCATAACAGTAAAAAATAAAGTTACTTCATCCTTATATTGAAGCAGTCATTACCCTGTTATAGTACAAATATCAGCTCATTCAAAATTATACTTTTTGCTTGTCTATAATTTTACACTTAGTTAAAAGCAACACATTTTATCATTGTTTATATTTGCTTGTTTTTTTTGGTTTTTTTTTTGTCTTTTGTCTTTTTCCGTGTCCGGCAACGGATCGCAACCCTAAGTGTTGCCCCCGTACCGGACCGGGGACCGGCAACGGGATTGCAACCCTTGGTGTTGCTCCCGCGCCTCGCTCAGCCAGTGAGCGGGAACCGGTCTGTATGTGGGATCCGAACCCTCGGCGGGAGCGCCGCCGCGCTTCCCAAGCGACGCACCATCCAGTGCGCCACCGGGCCGGCCCAGGTTGCTTGTTTGTTTTAACTATTTTACTCTTTTTATTCTGCTCATTAATGATGTGGAAGAGGAACATAATGGAACGGGGGTACCACCACAAGGCTCCAAAGAACCAAGGGTGCAAACCAGTCTCTTCCCACTTTCCCTGTCTGAGAAAGGGTCTCTAAGACCCAGGATAAAAGTGTGGAATGTAGTTATATTGACCCGATTTGCTTCTGGACCTTTTCCAGAGCTTTACTGTCCAGTTGTCGCTGGCAAATGATGACAAGGCAAGCGAATTCCAAGTCCCCACCCACGACGGCCCCTTCAAATTTCCAGAGTAAATGTTGCTACAACAGGAGCTGAGCGGCAGCTTTTGAACTCATTTCTCTTAGACGAGTTGTATGCGATTTTCTCCACACACTCTGGAACCATACTCTGAAGTGGTTTGGGCCTGGAAATGAGAACATAGAGCGTACTCTTCTGCCACCGCAAACTCTTCCACCAGCCAGCACTGCAAATTTGAGGTGCTCACTGGCAGCTTCTCTTCCTGCATTGGGAGGCTCTGCTTGGCAGAGCTTGACGGTGAAGGCGCCGAGTAATAGCCGAGGTGGTAGCCCTTGGGGAGACCATGCCTCTCCACTCCTGCGAACGTGGAGTGTTCAGTGTTGCACCTGTTGGAACAGAGGAACCTGCTTGACTGGCCTAGTGCCTCCCTCCAAGCACAAAGGCGGCACTCACTCTGCAGCCCTCCCAGAGGCTCCAGGTCAGGGAGGCGAAATGCCAGGGTTGTCTATCAGTGCAAAGCCTCTATGGACGTGCCCGTGGCCACAGCGAGAGAAGCCCATATGCATTTTTTGGCTAGGAATGTAAGGTGCCTCTGTGGGGCCCACCAGGTCCTGGAGGAAGGGCCAGCAGGGGCACACAGGCCTAGCACCCGCACACCTCGACCTCCACCCACGGAACAGGCCATCTTGCCCTGCTTTTTAAGTTTTCTTATCCAGCTAAAAAAAAATAAATTTCTTTTAGGTGATTAGGGGTGTTCTAAACAGCAGAAAGGTGTAGCAATAACATATATAATAACCACCCCCATCTCATCTTCATATCCCCAAATAAAAGGGCAATATAACAAGGATAAAAGGAGCACTGGAAATAAAATGGCCTGGATTCCATTTCCAGCTATGGTACTAATCAATAGCATCTGACACTGGGCGATTTATTTAACATCTCTGCACCTAAGTTTTCCCTATGCTTACAACTCTCATTTGTAAAATACACCAGCAATACTTTTGTAATTCTTCTCCTATAAGTATAGTCCAAAATGTTCAAATGTCTTGTTATATCACCTTCTCCATGAGGCCTTCCCTGGTCATACTATTTAAATATCATCATACCGCCACCACTACTTCTCCTTAGTACTTATTACCATCTAAAATACTACATGTATTTTACTTATTTCTCTTATTTATTGTCTGTCTCCCCACAAGATTGTTGACTACTATATCTAGTTGGTTTATTTTAATCTAGAACATTCCTAGCACACAGATGTGTTCAGTGAATATTTGTTGAATGAATGAATAAATTAATGAATAGACATCTAAGAGAACTTCTCCAATCCCAAAAAGTCATTAACCTAAGAAAGCAAATCAGAAAATCTCTTCAAATCTAGTTAAGTAAGTTGAATAAAATAAACCAGTGTCTATACTTTGCTTTAACTTTTTCTAAATATACTATAAACTTGACAATTACAGCAAAAGCATCAATCTTGATTAGTACATTTATCGTATCAGTCAATAAACCTGACTTGCAAAAATGTTGTACAGATCCTTCTGATGACAGATACATGTTGGCATTCAAGCCTCTTCTCTTAATTTTAATAAACTATTGACACCCTAAAATTTAACTTACCATGCAAGTAACCATTTGTGGCATAAACTCTGCTTTTCCATATTTATACCAAAATTTTCAAATTCACTGAAGACAGGGAGTTAGGCTCTGCCTACTTCACTTGTGTTAGTTAATTTTACTTTACTCAAAACAGCAAATTCCCTGAGGTTGGTCGAATCACATATGGTTTATGAGTCCCATATTGAACATCTCTCTCTTAAGACATATACTGGAGTCCCAAAAAAGACAGGTAAATGAGGTTCCACTCAGCTTATACAGTAAAATATTTTTGATATAAATATGAAATACTATACACAAATATAGAACATTCCTCTATCAAAGTTTCACATTAATTTGGTTCTGTTCAGCCTGTAAATGTAAGCTATATTTTATTTTATTTTTTTATTGTTATGAATATTCATGAGATACAAATTACCAGAAATTGCTTTTATCCTCTGTGTCCCCACCCAATTGTCTCCCAACCACCCTTCCCCACTCAATCTCCCCCCTCTATGTAAGCTATATTTTAAACAAAGATGTACAGAGCAATTCTCTTTCGAAATTTGCCTTGGTATATAGAACTTTATTTACAAAGCTACATATTTATTATACAATCACAATCAATTTTTTTTTTTCCTTTTTGTCTTTTTTCGTGTCCGGCAACGGACCGCAACCCTCAGTGTCGCACCCGTCCCGGACCGGGACCGGCAATGGGATCGCAACCCTCGGTGCTGCGCCCGCCCCTCGCTCAGCCAGTGAGCGGGAACCGGTCTGTATGTGGGATCCGAACCCTCGGCGGGAGCGCCGCCACGCTCCCAAGCGGCGCACTGTAGCAGTGCGCCACCGGGCCGGCCCACAATCAATTTATTTTAACTCTTGATGAACAAGGAATAATATTATGAAAATGATTTATACAATATCTTCAGATAAAAGTAATAAGACCACTACAAATAGAAGGAGTCATACACTTAGAGATAATAAAAATCTTAATTTAGAATCTAGTGGAGCAAAGGAGTGTATGATTAATTTCATAGCAGATGAGAATTCCAGAATAGTGCCTTTACGTAGTAGGCTTTCAAATATTTACTGAGTGTTAAATGTGTTATTTACTTCATAAAAGAATTTACCATAGACTTCCTTTAATATAATGATTATCAAGCCTGGCTGTATATTACAAACATCTGGGGGATCTTTAAAATATATGTACCCATGCCAAGGCCCATCTCCAGACCAATTATATCAGAATCTCTGGGGCTTAGGGTTTAAGCATTAACAGTTTGGGAAGCTCTCTAGGAGATGCCAGGGTTGAAAGTCATAGTGCTATAGTGCTTTTAAAAGCTTCAACATTGCTGGATTATAATAAATTTGAAGTTCAAATTAAAATAGTAAACTAATGTTCACTGCACCAGTGGTTTGGTATATAATATTAAGGGTTCTATAAGACTGACTAAAACAAATGAGAGAGAGAGAGAGAGGAGAGAGAGAAATAAGAAAGAAAGAAAAGATCTGCTAATATGAGGTGGTAGGAGAAATTAAGATGAATACAAAAAAAGTAGGAAAAATACATAGAAAGCTTGGATGAGAAGGCCTCTTAAGAAGAAGGGATGAAAATGGAATTCATCATCATCTTAAGGTCCAAAAGCCAAGTAGGAAGTTAAAAGAGAATAATTCATACAAGTAACTGCAGCTATATATAAATGGAGCTGCTATAAACTGGAACGACAACCAACAACTTGAAAGATAATTGGCTTTACTGTTAGCGGAGGCTCTAAATAGGTACACATTGCTGAGCTAAGTGTATAATACATTAAAAACTACCTAACCTGTGTCCAGGTGAACACTCAGTATGGGAGGTGACAAGGACGGGTGTGAGAACTCCTGGCTATCCTCCTGTCCTAACAAAGACAAAGAAAGCTGAACCAAGGATCTCTCCTTTCCAAGAGTGTCCTGCTCTTCCCCAAAAAACTCCTATAAAGACTGGCTGGTAAGATTGCTATAACTAGAGTTAGTCATATGGAAAGGAGGTAGGGAAAAGAGGACCTCTGCCCCTCCAGAAAAGTTTCTATAAGGATATGTGGCTACCTAGGAAAGACTCTCTATGTACCCATGAATCCTATACTAGGTAACCCTTACCAGAGTCCATCACTTCTTGAGGCTCTACTTTATCCACATGTCAGAGGAAATCAGGGTGATGATGGGGGAACTGGACCTACCAATGGAACCTATTACCCCAGCTATGCAGGAGATTTGAGTAATATGCCATATTACACTAAGATAAGTGACTATCCACAAAGTTCAAATTCAGTATCATGTCTAAGGAATTATTATAAAATAAACACATTTGAACAACAGATCTTTATTAGGCAGTAAAGAAGAAAAGCTTCCTAAGAGGGATGACGTAGACTTCTATCAGCTGTTTAAATAGAGGAATAGCTCCTGGTGCTTGGGCAATAACTCCACAAAGAACCAGATAGGTCTGGTCTGGAAAAAAACCCAAACCTCCAGTAAGGATACTATTAATTCTTAGGCCACAGCTGGAAAAAGCTCAGAAAAGAGGGTCAGCCTTTCAGAAACTGTGTATCTACTAGAAGAACATGGGCCCAGCAGGGAAACACCATTACCCCAATGTCTTATTCTCCTCTCCCCACTTTTTAACACCCTAAAAACTTTCCTTTTGGGGTCAGAGATAAAAGAGAGTACTGAACCCTCTTCCATTCTCAATAATTTGTGTCACAGGGTGAGAGGAGAATAATAGGAAAAGAAAGAATCAAGCGAGAAAAATCTAACAACTAAGATCCAAAGAGGTAAGAGTCCAAAAATTGGCACTACTGGTAGGAATGATAAATAACCCATCACTCACATTTAAGCCCCCTGTTTTATATCAGCTGTAATACTTCGCAGGACAGGCCAACAGAGAAGTAATGGTACCCCTATGTTATTTAAAGTATAGTAATAAAAATTTTAGATTCATGGATAGTTTTTGTATTGTTTTACTACATGAAATGTAGAAGCCCAGGTTCTAGAATAGAACCTCAAGAAATGACAAGAATAAAATTAATCAGACAAATGATAAAATTATGTCTAGAAAGAATATTAATTCCAAGTTTAGGTAAAAACTAAACTTGAAAAGGTGCTTCTTCCTAGAGAAAAGCAGTGGTCTCTCTAAAAACAATTTCATTTGAATTTCACATATAATAGTCCTAGAGGGTTCTAAGGCATTAAGTTTATTTGAATGTGAGTCTACTTGTGTCTCAAGGATTAATTTGATTTTGGAAAATTAGATTTGTATTTCAATCAATGCACTAAGACACTAGGAATCAAATTAGATCTAGGATTCATTTGAGACTTTCTACTATATGAGAAGAAATCTAAATTGAATGATAAACATAATCTAAAAAAGAAAAATGAGAAGGGACTAAATGGGTAAGAGTTAGTTATACTAAAGGTACAATTGCTTTTTAAAAGGAGGAACATAAAAGTTTTAAAAAGTGAGGTTCAAAAGGGACCATATTGTCTCCAACTGCAAGTAGTATGTTTTGAAATAAAAGTAGCAGCATTACATATTTGATTTCTACTATGAACAATATATTACACTACCTTACAAATAAAGACTCCAAGGACTAGGGTTCAGTAGTCCCCTGAAATGAAAGGGAAAGGTATTTCCCCAAAGGGAAAGGCTTTGGTATTTTCTTACCCTCTTTAAATTTTCTATTTCATGGTCTCGTTGACACCTTACTTTCTTGTCAGTTCAGCAATGCCACAAAAAACATTTAAACTGATTTATCTAATTATTTAATTTGTATTCAGGAAGTTATTCAAAGTATTTAGTCCACTATAATTCTGTGCTCAATAGACTATTGAAATTTTGCTGTCAACCAAGTGGAAACTCATTTCCCAAAAGATTTCTCCAAGTTTAACCTTTATTAATGATTTAAACACCCCATAATCTCATTCTTCCATTCCTACTTTGCTGTGGAAAAACTCTCTAGACTCAACTCCATATTAAAGCAACTTGCCTCAGAGGTTTGCAAGGAAAAAAAAAAAAAAAGATGGGCTATCTATATCAATTTTCTCAAAATTTTCAAAGCCCCTATGCATCAAATATTGTGAACACCCCTTGATGAGAAAATGATTTAAACACCCCATAATCTCATTCTTCCATTCCTACTTTGCTGTGGAAAAACTCTCGAGACTCAACTCCATATTAAAGCAACTTGCCTCAGAGGTTTGCAAGGAAAAAAAAAAAAAAAAAAAGATGAGCTATCTATATCAATTTTCTCAAAATTTTCAAAGTCCCTATGCATCAAATATTGTGTACACCCCTTGATGAGAAATGTAAAGGAAACTTCCAATTAGTCTTCCTTTTATTTCCAGAAATTATTCTCTGATGTCCTAAACAATATTCTCATCAGGATGATCCATTATTCCCATTATTACTGTCTATTTTCTTATTGAATCCACAAGTATAATTCATTGTTTGTGGGTTTGTGATATATCCTCCCTAGGGAAATTTGTAATTAGGTCCAAATGTTTCCCCATTCCAATACTGCTTGCTCCCCATTTCCTAGGTCCTATGACCTTATCAAGCCAACGAAATAATCCCTGTGTTAGTGGTCCCTCACTGATCTATGAAAAAACAGGTAAACATTGTTCTCCTAATTCACATTGAATTCTAGGATTTATACTTTTAAGAGTTATCTAAAAATGCCAACTTAAATGACTATTGTCTGCTCGCTCAGACACATAAAATATAAAATGTTAACATATATAAAGGGAAATAAACTAATATAAAATGAAGAATATATTGGGAATATATTCCAGTTAGACATAATTGAGTGATTTTATCTTATAACGCAAAAAAGGCAACTAAAACATATCTTAAAAAATGGGCAGAAATACACTAAGTTACACTAATTACTTGTGAAAACATCTACATCTATCCTTTTATAAAAGAGTCCCTAAGGACTGAGAAATCCAAATTCGATGACGATGTCCCATAAAATATTACAGCAAAACTGGGATTCCGTACAACCAAAAGGCTTAATTTTTTTTTTAATTCACTTTAAGAGGTGGCTCTTTATACATACACATGTTCTCACACATAACACATATGGCTTTCTGTTTCTTTTCTTTCTTTTAAGAAAAATATCTGATATGCTAAAGCCAGTATTCATTCAGCCTAATCTTTTACATATTTTATGCAGTGTAATAGAATAAAATTAATGCTTGATTCAGCTGCTATGGAAAACAGTTTGGAGGTTCCTCAAAAAGCTAACCATAAAATTACCACATGAATTGGAAGCAGAGACTTGAAAATACCTGTACACCTACATGTCCATCAACAGACGAATGGACAAACAAATGTGATCTACATCTACATAAATATACCGTATTTATTTTACATATATATGTATGTTGTGGATTGAATTATGACCCCCAAAACTCACTGGAACTTGAATTGTGTCCCCCAAGTTTTATGTATTAGAAACTTATCCCCCACTGTGACTGTTAAGAGGGTGGGAATCCTGTTGTGGTAATTGAAAGGTGGAGCCTTGAAAAACCACATAAAATTTTGAGAAATATATCAAAACAGCAGGCTTAAATTTGTACGTTTATAGAATTGAAATATAAAGGCTAGGTAAAGTTTCTACCCATTCCCTTAGTATATGCTTAAAATGACCTTTTAGACTCATAGGCTATTTTAATCTGTAGTAGTTCTGTTTTTTTTTAAATTGGCATTTTTTTATTTCTATAACATGTTTTTGTAAAAGTATTTTTCCTACAGTTTGTCTGAGTGACTTGTTCTTAAATGTGTCTTTAAAAATACATCATAAATGTAAACAGTATTAACTTACACAAAATTTAAGAAATAACTATTTTTTTGATCCAAAAAGCAAAAGGTTTAAGTTTTTAAACTATGGCACAATTACCTCAGAAGTAAATCTGTCTCAAAGGACAACTATTTTTCTATTCCCTACTGAAGTAGAACAACTTGTATTCATTTTTACAATGAAAATACCCACTGGCATCTTAGAGATTATTGCTATTCCAATCAGACACAGATATTTAGCAAATTCGCTTGCCCAGAAAACAGCCAAAAAAGGGAAGGAAATAAAAATGGTCTCCAAGCTGACAAAATACATGAGTTAAAACCCATTCTTCATTAATTAGAAAGTACTTATGCCCTTAATCTCTGAGGTTTTATAATTTATATGATTCCAAAAAGCTTGGGTTATAATTCCCAAGGTAACAGCATATTAGAAAGAGGAATAACAATGACGATGATAGCAGTTGTAAATTAGTAAGCACTTATGAAAGCACTACACATGGGGAGAGGGCCAGGAGTGAAGGGAGTGTCTATAACAGATAACTGTGCTGAAAGCTGTGTAGGAATTCAAAAAAGACCAACAAATGGCTTGACTCCATGATCAAGAATCTACAAACCTCATGGCCCAAGTGTATCATTGTGTTACAATACTAAACGATAACTACTGTTCAAAAGGATAATTCCTTGAGACATCAAACAGAAGTTTAAACCATTTTTAACTTTAACATCATACATTTTGGAATCTAAAGACCTGGATTTGAAGCCTGACCCATCACCTAATATATCAATGACCTTAGGCAATATTAATCTCCCTCATACTCACTTTCTCCAGATGCAGAATGGGAATATTATTTACCTTACAGTGCTGTGGTGCAAATCAACATATGTAAAAGAACTCAATACAACTCATGAATACAGTAGTCACTGAAATACTCTGAAAACTTGACCACTCAGAATTATTTGTTCTTTCAGATAAATAATTTTATAATTTTTTAAATGTTATTACTTTTTAGATGTTTAGATGTTACTCTAGTTAGCAAATACGTAAATTAGATAATGCCAAGATGTGTTTAGTACATAGTGAATGTTCTCAAATTTCATTACAAACCACCTCTTTGACTAGATAAATCCATTTCATCCTTCAATCCCAATTTAGATTGTATCTCCTTTTTAAAGCCTTCCTACATCTCCAGTTGCATATCTACTAGACATTTCAAATATACCACATCTAAAACCAAAGTCCTCATTATCCATCCCCATCCCAAACCTGCTTCACCTGAAAACCATTCTCATCTCACAGCTGACAGCAACACCATCCTTCCAAAGGCTCAGCCAAATACCTTACAGTCTTCTTTTCTCCTCTTTTTCTCATATCTCACATCTAGTCCATCAGGAAATCTTTTTTTTTTTTTTTTTTTTTTTTTTTTTTTTTTTTGTCTTTTTGTCTTTTTTCGTGACCGGCAACGGATCGCAACCCTCAGTGTTACGCCCATACCGGGCCAGGACCGGCAACGGGATCGCAACCCTCGGTGTTGCCCCTGCACCCCGCTCAGCCAGCGAGCGGGAACCGGTCTGTATGTGGGATCCGAACCCTCGGCGGGAGCACCGCCTCGCTCCCAAGCGGCGCACTGTAGCAGTGCGCCACCGGGCCAGCCCCAGGAAATCTTTTTGATTGTACCTTAAAAACATCTAGAATTTAACTGCTACCAACCCACTACTTTCTCTCACTTAGATTACTGTAAGAGCCTTCTATCTTGTGGTCCATGCTTTCCTATAGTCTATTCTCAACATAGAAACTGGAGTGATCCTTTAAAAATACAAGCCAGACCTACTGAAAGCCCTGCAATGGTTCCTCAAAGTCTCTACAGTGGTCTGTAAGGCCCTACATGAATGACCTTCCCACCCATTACTTTTTACAATACGTCCTCCTACTCTCCCGCTACCTCACTCTATTCCAATCACGATGGCCTCCATTCATTCCCTGAACATACTAGTCATGTTCTTCCCTCATGGTCTCTGCAGGAAGGCTCTTCCCAAAAGTATCCACATAGCTAACTTCCTTGGTCTTTGCTCAATATCACCTTCTCTGTGAGTCTTCCCTCAGCTCCTGAACCCTATCATCACCATATCCTCCTTATCCTGCTCCTTTTTCTTTACTCCATAACACTTATCGCCTCCTAACACGCCACATACTTTATTTATTATGTTTATTGTTTATCGCCACCCCTACTTTATGTTCCATAAAAGCAGAGTATTTATCTTTGAAAGATTTACTGATATTTCCCTTGTACCTAGAACAGCACACAAGAAATGCAAATGAAATATGTAAATAAAATAATATACTGGATATCGCTCCTTTGTGCCTTTAAGTATCCTGTGCTTACCTCCACTGAACTAGTTATCACATTGCACTGCAACAGCCTGTTAATATTTTCTGCCTCTTCCACAAGACATGAGACAAGAGATTTTGTTTTGCTTTCTATTGTTATTGCCTGTACTTCATTATAGTGCGTGATACTTAGTAGGTACTCCATAAAATTTGATAAATTGATGAAAAAATAAAACCATCTAAATCAAAGGTATAAGCACTTTACTATCTCCAAAATATAAGCACAATGCGTAAAGGTATGACACTGGAGACTGAGTTTTGGATTCTGAATTCTATTAGTGTTTTTTGTCTGTCTGTGGCACTTACTGGCTAAAAGATCTTGATCAAACTATTTAAATTCTCTACAACTATTTCCTTATCAATAAAAATAAAAGTAGTAATGGTACCTATACCTTATATGATTACCACAAATAAATTAGCCCAGAGGTTTGCACAAAGTGAGCATTCAATAAATGAAATCTATTACTTGTAACTATAAATTAAAATATAGGCACTATTACAAGTTTTACTTCGATACCTTGACTAAGCTAAAACATTCACTAAACATAATCTTTAGAATCTCCTTAGAATGCAGCAGTAATTTATGTTAAAAATCATTGAGTTATCTAAATAATTTCATTAAGAATTTTGCAAAAGAATTTTAATTCTCTCAACAAAAGTGGGAATCTATTTACATTATCCCAGAATATTTTTTAATATTTCTAGATGTTAGGTTCTATAACCTTCTTCAGTAACTTTCAGTTTTTAATAATTTTATGTTTTCTTTTATATAACAGAAACACCTAATACTAGAGGTTAAAAATTAAACATCTTGCTATGTAGATCACCTACACTTTATAGGCCTACAATATATATACACATTCTTCCCTCTACTTTAAATAATCTCATTTTCAGAAATAAGCCTTTGAGAAAGTTAAATAATTTTAAGTATATTTGCGACTCTTTACTAAGTCACGTCTAAGCTTTCTACTTCTCATTTTATCATGTATCCAACACAATGTATATTCCTTTGGTAATGTCATATTAAAGACTGAGCAAAACTAAGAGTTCTATCCAAATTAAAAGGCCAGTGTAATGGTATTTTAAAGCTATAAATTTTTTCCATAATTTCTCTGTCTATTGTGACTCCTAATGTTTTCCTATCTAGAGTCAGTTCTCCATTTTATAAAATACTTGTGAAATTTGTCTTCATAGTTTGTACTACCATAAAGAAATAAATATGCACATTTTACCTAAGCACTCATATGGATAGCAGACAAGAAAACTGAGGTAAGCCGTTTAAATGATTGTCCCAAGACCACAGATGGAGTGACTGCCAGCTTTAGGATTAGAATTAAGCTGGATCTTTATTCCCTTCTCATATTCTGAATACTTAACATTATTTTTATATCACAAGGATCTCTTAACTAATTTAAGAACAATAACTTAATTTAATAATTAAAAGAATTATCAACATATTATGGCAATATATGTAAACAGAATTAAGTGTCAGCTTAATATAATTTATCATTTCAATGTCTTTTAACATAGCTAATTTCTTTAATCAAAATCTACAATAAGTATGAGATGACTGAATTTAAGATAGCAAACAGAAATACTTTTTCATTTAAAAAAAATCTTGCAAACTTAAAACAGTAGTTTCTATTCTAATTGTAAACTTCAACTTCAGAATATATTTATAAGACATATTTCTATGAAAAGACAATGATAAAACGTAAAGAAAACACCAAAATACTTTTGCATTTACAGGAGAAGAAGACATACAGTATAACATTAACAGCTTACTGTGGAGAGTGGGTTTAATCAGGAAGTAGCCATTATCCTTTCGATTCAGAGCAGTGACAGCACTTCAAGACAACAAGCCGTGATATTTTTCAGTTAAAAGGCATGAAAGAATACCTACTATTGTGTCCTAGCTTTCCTGACCCCAAAGGTCACCAAATGTCTTTTATCAAAAACTATCATGAAAACATAATCCAAGTAAGCATTTACAATGCTCTATTTGTTGAAACACCTAAAATCTACCTAACACAACCTCTCTTTCTCAGTTACTCACAAAACATGGCTGTCTTATTCAGAGATTAGCAATTATTGTAATGAGATACTGTCGGAGAGGGTCAAATAGTACTTCCTGCAGTTTACACATCTTGATTTCCTGGTAAACAAACTGAAAGACAGGTGGAGCACTTAGATCACCAGTAAACACGAACGCTCACGTGACAATACTAAACCAGGTAAGGTTGATGTCTCAAGTAATCGTTCTTTACTTAATTGTTTTAATATCAAAACAGACAATAAAGGAAAGAGTTGTCTTTCTTTCTTCCTTTTTAAAGGAAGGTTTATTCCTGAAATGCATAAACTGGCAGTTTATAATAAGGAATGCTTGAAAACTGACACTGTTTAAGCAGGTTTCAAAAATTAGTTCTGGCAAATAAACTGTAAAACCAGGCAATGCTAACAAGATTTTAAAAAACAAGTAAGAATAACTGTTCAAAAACCTGCTAAATGTAAAGAAAAGATTAAATTTGAACTGCTTCAAGAAAGTAGATGAAAGAAATTTCAGAGTTATAATAAAAGATGAAAATTAAAATTTTTAGTAGAAGCATAGTCTATTTTTATTAGGACAACCTCCTGCAAAATAAGACTATACTTTATAATTTATGTGGCAATCTTAGAAAAAAAACCGCAATCATTTGAATCAAAAAGTTTATATAACTTGAAGCTATTCCTACATCATTTTAAACTCAAAATATTTAATTGTGAGCATTAGGAAAAAAAATTGTTAACTTGAAAACTAAGTTTCCTTGTCCTTAGTTTTTATCCCCCAAATTGCTGGGTTTTTTTGCGCTCTGCAATTTCTGATACAGCTGAAATGAAGGTTTATTTAAATTAAATGTGGGTATAAAACAAATAAAAAATCCGACTCCATCAAAATGATAAACTAATTCACTATTTTAAAAATATCTAGGTAATTTTAAAATCTGCAAAATTTGCATTGATCTTAAAAATTCTATATTTACTAAGGCCATGCAAGTGTGTCCTAACTAGTATGAACACAGTATGCTTTAATTTTAATGCCAGGAGCTCTTAAAAACCCTTTTAGAACAATATAATCAGGTCAAGACATTAAAGTTGTACTACTTAAATTAGGTTTATATTTACTCAGTTTGCAAAATAAAGTTCTAATGCACTGAAATATTAAACAAAACAGAACAGAATGACAATAAAATCAATAACAACAAAAATAACAATAAAATCAATGACAACAATAATAACAAAAAGCACCAAACAGATAAGACTGTGCCAAGGATACAGAATCTCAAAATAATGTGTCATGTCAAAAGAGTATGTATTCAGTATTGAACCACATCAATACAAACTGCAATCATCACTAATCACCACTTTTACTACAGTGACACATGAAATAGATAGCAAATTTTCAGAAAACTATAACTAAGTAGTTAAGAGTTCCAGCTAAGTTTCTTGGTCAAACTAAATAATTAAAATATCCTATAGTTAACCTGGAATGCAAAACATAGTGCTTATTTCCACTGCAGAAAATTTAAGATGTTAGTCCTACTACATAGGTAGCTTTGACTATGTAATTCATATACCAAAACAAAATAAAATTTTAAATTAGAAAATTATTATTTCAATTGTTTCAAAGATCCATGACCATCTTAATTTTCTATAATGGGTCAAATTTAGAGAATGATAAAAAGGTAAAGAGGTACAGAAAATTAGTTTGATATTTTGTTTTATTTAAAGTGACTTTTATTAAGAGTCAGAAAATTTTGGTATTAAGAGTTTACAATTCAGTCAAAAGGAAAGGGACAAAAACCAGGGTAATACACGCATATATGGCAGCCTATGAGTTAAAAAACGACTACCCCTCTGAGCTGACAAATGAGAAAATGGCATCCTTCCCTCCTCTAGAATATATTACAGCCCTATTTGTCCTCTCAGTCAGGCATTCTTGTGTAAGGCAAACTCAGCACAACCAACTGTATCTGGTGGTTCTGTACAGGCAAAAAGCCTCAGGAAGAACTCCCCTGCCCCCTGGCTAGTCCAAGAAGCCAGAGATCAGTCTTCCACGACTTCAGAAATACGTGGAAAATGAAGTGGGGAGGTAAGGGAAGGGACAAGAGGAGGAAGAAAATCTCCTACTTTTACCTGTCTTATACTGCAATAAATGTTATATGGTTATTTGTAATCCACCTTACTGCAACCTAATTTAAGGTGACTTATGGAACTATGAGTAATAATACAGAATGCCTTTAAAATATAACTTGATATGAATAAAGGGAAAATAAGAGGAAGGGAGAAAGATGAAACACAGGGTAAAGTTGGAACACAGGAATGCCTATCATAAGTTCTTGCACAAGTCTATGATGTGGGTGGTTCAGCTGTGCTTCCTAGTAATCAAAGCAAAGTGGGTAACAAGATCAAATTACAAAATTCTCATTCTCCATAAGATGTATTTTGCAAACAAGCTCCAAGCTTTTCCTAGTACTCAGAATTGAGAGGAATTTCTTTCACACTTTTGAATAATGCAACACTGGACCGCACAATAGTTTTCTCAACAGCATCTTTACAGAAAATTTTTTAAAAACTTCATATATAAGTTTCTTTTAACATTTCCTCAGTGCACGCCAGAGTTGTAACATAATGAAAGGTTACCCAGAAAATATGCACTCTCTCTAGGAGTCTTCTGCCAATTTAATCTGGGTCTTTCAACATTCACTAACAATCCCCAGGATCTTTTGTTAAATTCAATCCATTTTCATATTCCAAGTTCATATTCCATTTTCTAAAAATGGGCATGCAACGGATAAATATGGTTCCAGATCAGGCAAAATAGAAGACACTGGTAGCTAAGTCCAGACACTTAAAATGGATTTCTGTTTTTAATTTAAGAGTTCCTCTTTTCATAGCACCTATACTCCTACTCAATTCAACAGCCTGGGTGCCTAATCTATGATGATTTTTATTCCTCCTCAGTTTGGTATTTCTAACTATGGTAGAGAAATCTGACTCTTTCTTCACATTCAGTCTGTACCAATTTAGATTCACATCTGCATACTTTGAGAGCATTTACTCTTTATGTTATTGGTGGGGTAAAAAAGACAGAGAAATTAATGTAAAGGGACTTTCCAATCTCCCATTTTCTTGTGCAAGAAAAACAAGGTTCACCATGGTAGTAGCATGGCAATACAGTATCCGGACTGAACACTAGTGAAATTTAACAATGCTACACTCTGACTTTCATGTGAGGTTAAGTAGGTAGTAGCAAATTATATCTTCATTATAATTGTGTTGGTCTCCTCTCTGTCTCCCAAAGATGCCAAGTTTATGTCCTCCTACCTTCCAGATTATTCTGTGTTGTTTCCCATTGCTTCCCCTGCCTCATTATCAGTTTAGTTCTCATCACTTCCAGGAAGCCCCTTTCTCAGAGCCTGACTATTTTGGCCCATAAAACCTCCTCTCTCTACAAGATTTAGCTCTGTATTACTCTATAATTATTTGGGGGTGGGGGGTTTCCCTTACTAGATCTTGAAATTCCTTCTTTTATATTACCCATTGTGAATAATAAAATGCTCAATATGTAGCAAATACTCTAAGTACAAATTAACTTAATATGGTGCATTAATAAACTGCTGTATATATTTATAATAGCTCATGTTTGTTCAACATAGCCAAGATATTTATTAGGATTACATCAAGATTACATCAAAATAGAAGTCAAATTTTTACCATATAAATAATTTCCTCATGGTATACAATCAACCCATATTTAATCAAACTTTGGACTTTTCTATTGTAAAGCTTGTCAAAAGAATTTCAATTGTGAGGACAACTTTTGAGAGCACTACCAAAAACTGAATATATTTTGTAAACTCTTGTCAGACCTCAAAATAGCTAAAATTAAATGACAATTGTGTCTGATACAATTTAATCCATATTTTACCTCATTACATAAGAATCATACAGCCTATTACTTTTTTATCATTAAATAAACTCTTCAATGTGTAGCCACTGAAATTTGTTATTTCTGAATTTCCTATTTTATGAAAACTCAAATCTTAGTATAGTAATGTCAACATACAATTTTTGCTATTGCAAAAGTAGCAGTCTTTAGATTTAGCATAATATGTATACTTCCTTAATATATTTTATTGTATTAATTATGAAAAACCACTCCTAACATTTAAAAATGTTAGAAAGCATATGCCTAAGTAGTTCATATTATCAGCTTAAGTCACTCAAGATTACAATCTATTCATTTATAAAATTATAGAATAATTAACATGGTTACATTATTAACCACTTTCTGTTTATTTCAGAGAACAAAAGTAGGAAACATATCCATAATATAAATTGAAAAGGCTTTTGAACAAATTTAACAACAAAAGAAAAGAATATAATTCAATTTTCGTTCTTTTCCTTAATAACAAAATGGAAAGAGTAAGCCAAAACAGCTACAAATGTATATATTTTCATTTTTGCAATATCATAGATACACACAGCGCCTGTGAGAATACAATATTCATTTTGCTGCAGAAGAACAGACATTGCATAACAATGAGATTTGCTAATGAAATCAACCATCAACCCGAAATACATATGTATTAAACCAAGACCTCAGTGTCATTTTTTTACAGTTTGTTCTTTTTTTTTCATTTTTTTCTCAACCTTTTCAGTATTTTTGTCCTTTATACTTTAGTATTTACTGGTGAAGCAAAATGAAGACTCTTAATATTATAGTGTATTGCTTTTTATTCATCACTTTTATTTTTAATATAAATTCCAATTGTTCTGCTTCTATCAGCACTATTAATGTATCTTTAGAGAAAAAAAAAAATCAATGGATGCTACCAGAAGAAACAAAGGAGGTTTATTTTTACAGAGAATTGTTGAATCAGGTCCAAAAATTTTTATCACCATTTGACATAAATTCCATATGAAAACTTTAATTTTAAGGTGAATGCTTACATATTTAATAAGAAATAAGAAAATAATAATAAATATATTTTTAAGTCACTCTTGTAACAATATAATGCTTACAGCAATTTCTACTATTATTAAATAAAATAACGTAGGGCTGATACTAGCTATTAACATGAAAATTATTCTAATGTTTTTTGATAAAATCATAATTTTTCCCAAAAAAAGTTTTACTGTTTTGGTCTGCAAATGTTGATTACAAATTTCCATTAGTCAAAAATAAGTAATTCTGAGAATTCTTTTAAAGATCTGTGTTTTAGTTAGTATAATTTTCTATAAAAGCAAAAAGACTATAAAAGTATTTTATATTATATCTCTTAAAGAAAAGTATTAATGTCCCTTCAGAATTGGTTTATATCCTATCGAGTATAAGCCATTTAACTAAATAACGACATATCCTATTGTCTGTCCATTTACACAAATTAGGTTTTCAACTCACCTGTGCTACAAATAAAATTAATAGCCTAACCTCTGTGGTATATAATTGCTACTAAATCATGATAATAACAGTTAAAAAAAAAAAAAAAGAGCAGTACTTATACCAACTAAAACAGCCAAAATCAAACAGAAGATTACGCTTCCTATTTTTATTTATTTATTATTTTTTTTTTTTTCCCTTTTTTTTTGTCTTTTTTCGTGACCGGCAATGGGATCGCAACCCTCGG